>NC_138982.1:69791636-70061636 GCF_964341445.2 Mesoplodon mirus
CATAAATATTATTAAAAATTTTTAAACAAATAAAGTAATATTAATATGACTTCCCACCCAAAAATGAATTTGAATAAAATTGATTTATGTATACATAATTTTAAATACACAAAATTGTTTGATTCTCTAGTATAACAATACGCAGCTTAGTACATTTTGATAATCTCCATTATACACAGCTTAGTACATTTTAATAATCTCCACTAAATTAGTAATCTAAAGTAGTAACTTAAGGATACAACACTTTATATGCTAAGCATACAAAGTTTTTTCTTTCTAGAATCATGTATTTTAGGCTAGAAAGAACCTTAGAAAACATCTGGTTCATATTCCTTACTTTAAATAGGACCAAACTGAATCCTCTACAGGGCTTAGAGCCAGTTCACTCAGTCCTAACCCAGTGCTTTTCCAGCACTCTGCTACCTTTCCAAACAAAAACAACAACTACTATGGAAAAGTAGTTTTCCTGGGCAGTAATATTCATATGTGCTCACTTAAAAAACAATATCTATCCAGGTCATGGAGAGAAGTCACTAATGATTTCTACTGTAAACTCAAGCTTTCAGCATCTGGTTTTTACCATTCACTCAGTGGGCACAAAGGACTTTAAAAATAAACTGAATCCCTCTCACCTTTAAAAAAAATAATTGGGATAACTTTCCCAAACAATATTATCAATGCACTTTTCTTTCAATTTCATAACAATTCAATAAAAACGTACTCAATATTTGCAAGGAGGACAAAGCTGAATATTCAGTCAAAAGACAGAGTCAACAAATATAGTATATGATAAATACCAAGATTGAAGATTGTAATAAATGTCACACAGGGTTATGCTAAAATTTCAATTAAAAAAATACTAGTCTATAATAAACCTGAAACACATATAAGGATGTCACATGTTCCTTTTCTAATCTAATTATCTTTACTTATTTGTTTTTTGCAAATATCAAATAGGATTTTTTTAAATAAAGTAACCCATTCCTTCCTCTATTGATAACTGTAAATTTCATCATAGCCCATTCTTTCATATACTATAATCAAGGTAATCAAAAGTGGAACTAAAACTAAATCTGCACTGACTCCTTAAAATGCAAATTTTATAGTCCTCAAACTTCCCCTATGAATACATTAAATAAAATGGTAATAGTATTAACTTCCAATATTTTGATATTCTAGCAAAAACCAGATTTATGTGTGTAGATATGTACACTGTATCCAGCACTGAACAAATAAAAAGCGCAAGTGGTAAAATATCATACATAGTACAAGTCTATTTTATAAAAAAACAAAAAGCTAAGTATAATTATATATGTACATCTGGGAATAGAGCAAGGTACAGTAAGAAGGGTACTAAACTATTAACACTGGATTGGTGGCAGATAGAAAATATATTCATTTTTTTTCTTTATATACCTATCAGTTTTTGACCCATTATAATAAACATGTATTACTTTATAACTTTTAAAAGTATGTAATATTTTTTTAAAGGGGAGAGGATGTGAGCAGACAAAGGACAAAATTTTCTCACAGCTTACTGTGAGTATATTAGAATTGAGATATTGTTTTTAGCAATCTGAAGTTACTTACGTAACTGAAACTGATAAGATTTTTTTTCTTTTTCTGTAAAATAAATGATACTTTGTAGAAAGTCTATGCTTCTACAAATTTTCACACACTATTTCAACAGCCTATGAATAGGGAGAAAAATGAAAGAAGTGAAACAGAGAGGTTGTGTGCATTGCTGGAGGTCACACCGTAAAATCATGTTCTCCCAGCTCCTCATGCTGTGCTCTTCCTAAAATAAACAGACTATGTATGTTAAAGTTAAATACAGATGCTATGAATCTGTGACAAATGGTAATGAGTGTGGCCAAAGATACCACTGTGGCAAAGGCATTCTCCATCTTAACTCCTAATGCTTTGATGGGAGAAATAAAAAGAAACCCTGTTACCTCTGCTGCTGCTTCTCTCTCTGCAGTTAGAGACCTTAGATCCTGAGAAAAGCATGAAATAACTACCAGGTACCTTGTGGGGTCCTCTGCAATGAAGCAAACCCTATGGTATCCTGAACTAGAATATAAAAAACATCCGAATACAATATTCAGTTACTCTCATCGTTTCAAGAAGGCCTGACTTTCAGACTCTTGAATAATGGGAAGTGGGGGTTATTTAATGCACTTAGAATATTTGGTTTTACTTTATAAAGCTTTAATAAGCACATGTGCATAAAAGTCAGAAAATAAATTTTATCTAGGTTAAACATAAATCTGAGACTATTAGTAGTACCATGAAAATTACATGACATATTGTCTTTTTTTTTTTTTTTTTAAAGCTAACTGGCCACCATTTTCTACCAAGACCACCGTGTCTTAAAAAAGCAACAACAACCGACAGATCTTTCTTTGGAAGAGAGGGGAGGGAGAAAGGGTAGAAAAAGGGCCCAAGTTCCTGCTGTTTGATTGACTAGATAATATTTATTAATCATTTACTGCAGAAGCAAATTTTAATAAACTTGTAACTGATCAAAATGTTTCAGAGAAATGGGTCACTGACAAGGTACTGTTTCTGACTGAAATGTGAGCCGGTTCCCAGACTTAGGACTTGTAAACTGCCTAAGAAATCAAGGCAGTAACACGATATTAATATTTAATCCACATTAAAGGTATTTTAATTTGCACACATTCATAGGACACACTTGTTTGCTAAAAGGAAAGAGAGAAAAATTTATAGAATTCATCTTCCAGAAAGAAGAAAAACTTCATGCTGTTTTATCTCACGATAACAGTTTAAGGAAAGTGTCTGTTTTAAAATGCACATTTACCCTAAACCTCAAATATATATCAGCTTAGGTAAAAAAAAAAAAAAAAAAAAAAATGCTGGGAGGAGAGGGATCTATTACATTAAAGTCCCTAAATAGGATATGAGATAATAGTTTTCATCAGTGTTTAATAAATATATACAGTGTACAAGAAACATCAGTGTATTGTGAGATAACTATGTTCTCAAACTCATTTAGACAAATGTCAAAAATATTGTTTTGGAACACATTGGTGAAACATTAAAATAAGACAGGTATTTTAAAACGTAACAGACAAAGGATGAGTGACTTTAGAATAGGGTTCATAACCTCTGTTTGAGAATAGGGTTCAAAACCTCTGCATGCATCCTCAAAAGTATAACAATAATACATAAACTGTATTTACGCTTGCATTAAATAAAATCTTTAGTCTGTGAACTGAAATACAGCCGTTTTATTTGTGAGTTCTACACAAAATAGCCTAAAACAGAGAGAAAAGGGCTTTTATTAGAATGTAGTATTATTGATGAGCATGTAATAGCAAGAGCCCGCCTACATTTCTGGCAAGCAGCGACTATATTCTACAAACCACTGATGGGCTAAACAAGCTATTAATGACAGTTGCTTTTCAACATTTAAAATGGTCAGACTGTGTTGCCTGACCACAAGGACAAGTAGGTCATCATTCTCAAATGTTATACAATATAAGAAACATAAATGAGACCTCTGTGGGGAGAAAAAACCCACAGGTATGGCTCCAGAGTTCTTTGGCTATTCAACTATTAATAGAAAGCAAATCCCACTTAAAGTTGTAAATACTTGTAACCCATTTTACTAAAAGATTTATCATCACTTGTTTAACTTTCCACCTCAAGCTGAACAAGGTATTATTAGTCCTAGTGTCCAGCTCCAGCCCTGAAATATACAACTTAATGTCCAGAACCCAAATAAAGAAAAAAAAATTAGCCCTTTGCTACTCTCACAGAGTAAGATGATGAAAATGTTCACCCTGTATAAACCTGTGGAGTGTCTGTCTCTCTGGGTTTATGAATGTCCAACTAATCATTCATAGGTTGCAGAATCATACTCAATGAGTATACGGGGGAACATCTAGATTTTTCATCAGATTCAGAGGGCCTTGTTCATCGGACACGTCTTTCAAGTCAATGCCTTTCAATGTACTTTTCTTTCTGGTGAACCAGCGGCATTAGCCTCACTTGGTAGCTTGCTAAATGTAGAATCTCAAGTCCCACTCCAGACCCAGAGTTTAAACAATATCCCCAGGAGGTTCATATGCACATTAAAGATGGTGAAGCACTGACCTAGAACATGTCCCCCCACCCAAACCCACCTCCAGTTATTTGACTTTTCAGAAAAGAGAACAAGGGAAGTTTAGAAATATCATACTGATCAGGATAATTCACTTCATTCCCTGCTAAAGGGCATGGCACAGCAGTCCTTTCAAGCCAGAAACAACCCACAAAACTATTTTGACCTAAAAAAAGTGACAACTTTTCATATAGCTCAACCTAATATATTCAGATCTCAATCCCTCTCCCAAGAGGAAAGGATAGCATTATTTTTATAGATTGCTAATAAAACAATCATAGCTATATTATAATCAAATGTCAAGGTTCTATCTCCTGTACACTTTTATAATTGTAACAATAAAAATGCACATTAATGTCACCTACTTGACTGTATTAAAAACACTCTAAAAAGTTAATCTTTTAACCCCCTATTACATAGTTCAATAAGGGTTACTACTCACTATATTATCCAGAATTTAAAAACATAGGATGGTAGAAAAATATGGAGTCAGCTACCTTTGATATACAGAGAACTTAAGAGTCAATTTTCCACACCCTAGGGCATCTTTAATAAAAAAAAGTCAGGAGCAACATCACCATCTAATAACCACCCACCTCCATTCCTTCAACCCTGCTGTGTTAACAGACATACACTGGAGTCACATCAGAAGGTCTTTAATTTGTATATGATTCGTCATCAAATAAAAAATACTATTTCCTTAAGTTCATTATAAAATCTAAGCACAACATTATAAGCAATGTTTCCACTCATTTTCTCTAAGCTTAAATAGATATGGACACTGAACTCTGAGATGTTTTGTATTCAATTCTGCTGACCATTCGGCAGGACCTCTGTAGGAGGACTCCTGAGGATTCAAGGTCTATTCAACATTGATTTCCGACATTTTTCATTATGAATTTCTCATTTGAGGCAAAACTTTTCAAAGACACCCCACCCTGTGCCACCCCTGATAATGGCTGTAAGTTTAATACATAACTGGAAGTACAAACAAAAATCATCCACAGAAAAACAAAGTGCAACACTAAAATGCCAAAATAGTGAACACAGGCCTAGGATTTGGTGTTACCATAGCACCAGCTAGAGGGAAGGGGCTTGAAAAGGAGTGGGACCAGAAGAGGCAGCCTCAGGAAGCTGCTTCTGGGAGAAAATCAGGTAAACAGAATACATGTCAGTGACAAGATAGAAAGCAGTAAGAAACAAACTGCTAAAGAGAAACAAGACATGCCAACCCCTTCATCCCTGCCACCCCCATCATCATCTGCTAGAGAAATTACGCTTCGATGTACTGCAGAAGAAGGCACCCTTAAACTAGGAACCCTGTCTACAAAATGTCTAGGATTTCTAAAACGAAGGAAGAAAGGAAGGAAGGGAGGGAGAGAGGGAGGAAGGGAAGAAAGGAAAAGAAAGAAATCAAATCACCCCCATATAAAGCTACTATAAGAAGTAACTAGAAAATGCAAATTAAAACATTTCAGTAGATGAAAATTCTTCCCCTAAAACCAACTACAAAGCACAAGACTTATTTGGACAAATAACAAAAAGAAAACCTAGAATCAGGCATTCAAAAAATAAAAACAGAAATGGAAGGAAAAATATTTCAGGTATGGAAAATACATTACAAGGTGCACAAAGAAGAATAAATTTGAATGAAAATTTAATAAGAAATACTGAATAAAAGCAGAAAAATGATTCAGAGAATAAAGACAAAGTAAAATAGTAAAAAGAGTCAGAGAGAAAGGGACCGAAATAGAAGATAAGCAGAGAAAGATTATATATTGGAGTCACTAAAGAAGAAAATAAAACAATGGAACGGACTAATATTTAATTCTATAATCCATGAAAATTATTTCTGGAAATGAGAAAACTTAAGTCTACATATGAAATTGCCCAGAAAAATTAGCCAGAAACAATCAACTTTGAGAATTATCCTAGTAAAAGCAAGATCAATGAAAAAATGGTAATGTCTCAAGGCAAAAAAATCTAATTATTCATAAGGGTAAAAAAATAAGGCTGGTACCAGAGACATCAAGAGAAGAATAATATCTCAAGAAAGTCAAGGAAAAAACTGTAAGCGAAGGGTTTTATGTCCAGTCAAGCTGTCATTCAAGTGGCAAGACTCCAGAAAAACAGCTTGGAATGTACACGATCTTGGAGAATAATGTACATAGGAGCCTTTCCTGAGGAATATACTAGTGGATGAGTTTTATACAAACAGGAGATAAATGGGGAAATATCAGCAAACAAACTGATGGCAAATATTTAATATATTTAATTTTAAAGGTGATTCTAAAACAACGTAAGCATGGGTGGAAGAACAGTATGCAAACATTTTATATTCTAACAAAGTAGCAAAAACACAGCAAGAAGAAATGGGAGGAAAAGGAAGAAAGGGAAAATAAAACAGGAGCATTGTCTATAACGAAGGTAACAGGTGGGAGTCAAAGGATGTCATCTATAAGGTTAAACAGGAACAAGGGGGATCAAAACCATTATAAAAGGTATAAATACAAAGGTAACCACTAGAACAAAAATGCAAACCTTCCTAAGTTTCATCATCATAATTACAATAGCTCTTCAGAGACAATTCTCCATAACATTCTGTACATCTTATATCAGCCATCAGCCTTTGTTCATAACTATCTTTTCAAAGATGTTTGGTATAGCAAACAGTATACCAAACAGCAAGATAGAGACAGAATCTCCCCCTGGGCCAGAAGGTATGTTTGTTACCTAACTAGGATAATAAAGGTAATATCTTTCTCTTGGGCAAAGTTTGGGCAGATTTTCTAACAGCTTCTTAAAGAACTCCTAAATCTGGAGCCCCTCAGCGATGACACAAACCCACTGGGTATGCAGCATCACCCCATGAGACTTGGGGGTCAAGGGGAACCTATACAACCATTAAGTACGTGCTACTTTTTGTGCTGTTAGTAAGAAAATGCTTTGTCTCTGACGCAGGGAATCTTGTGTCTTCTGTCAGCATCTATGAAAGTGTAGCAGGCATGCAAGTTGGGCTAAAATCTTAATAAAGGAGACACAGCTAAATAGAGAAAGAAACATAGTAAATATAATGATACACACAGTAATTATGGAGTGATTTACAGGATATACTGATAAGTGAAAACAGCAAAATAGAAAAAAGTATACACAATATGCTTTAAAAAAAATATTTATTTGTTTATTTTTTGGCTGTGCTGCAAGGCTTGCAGGATCTTAGTTCCCCAACCAGGGTTCAAACCCGGGCCCCTGGGAGTGGAAGCACAGAGTCCTAACCATTGTACCTCCAGGGAATTCCTTACAATATGCTTTTTATTAAGAAACAGGAAATAGGAATACATACACATATGCATATACATATATATACACATAATCTTACAAAAAGCACAGGAAGGATAAACAAGAAGTTAATAAAATATGCTACCTACAAGGAATAGAGAATAGCTAGAAAGGAAGGGAGTGACACTTCTCTGACGATACTACTGTGTATCATATTTTGACTTCTGGAAGCATGTTAACATTATAGATATTCAAACATAACTAAATCTACAAGAATGGGAACAAAGGCACCTAAAATTCAATGCAAATGGAAACAAATGAACACCACTATATTTCAAAGGAATAAACTACACTCAAGGGGAAAAAGAACTACAAATAAATCTTGAAATCTTTTATTTAAGTTTATTTTCAAAATATATAGTTGTACTGGAACTATTTTATGTATATTATATGATTGAGCAAATGGGTAAATGTATTAGTGTTGTTAGGAGTCCAGGTTCTCCCTTTGCATAAAGGGAAATACAAATATGAAATGGAGGAGGACAAGGAAGAATTCTGTGGTTTGGATTGAAATTGGAGGTATCAGTATGACTCACACGTTCTTAAAAATATTTATCTACTTACCTACCTACCTCTATTTAACTATCTAATCTAGCACTGAAAGGTCCTAGAAGTAATGAAATCCCAGAGACAATAAGCATATCACATGTACAGACCTTGATTCCTAAAATACCATTTTCCTCTAAAATGGAATAGGGTAATTTGAAGAAATGGCTGATTCTGGGAGTGGGACAGGGAAGGTATAAGATAAGCCTGAAACATCTTGTTGTATCAGAAAATGAGGACGTGATTAAAAAAAAAAAGGGGGGGGTATGTTGAAAGGACCCAGAAACCATCTTTAAAGAAGATTCTCTGGACAAATCTGTGACAATCTGAGTGTCAAAACAAATAAGAAAAGTAACTGATAATAACCTAGTCATGAGTCTTTGCTCACAATAAGTAAAGAAAATAAGAAAGAAGGATGGGCTTTTCCTTAGAGTGGAATGCTGGCTGCTAAATATAGGGGGCGTGGTAGAGCTGGAAAAATCTCAATTTTGCAATCATCAGGCAAGAATCATCAATGGATGTCAGGGCACCAACCTTCAAAAGTTCTGTCTAGAATTTTAAACAGACATAGACTTTATGGGTAGTACACAAGTTTGTGAGAAGAAAAATATAATGGTATTGGGGAGTAAACTATAAGAAATTTAAGCTAAGAATGACATGCTGGACAGTTTCCAGGAAAAGTTGGCAAAATAGAAAAGAATGATAGAATAAAGACTGAATCAAGGGCTTGAGAGATTGTGACAAATAAATGAATTGGCCCTTGAAGAGGTTCCAGGGAAACAGAGTCCACCTATCTTATTCTTTTCTCCATACACCCACACTTGTTACAGATAACTATATATACCAAGAAGAGCCCATAAATAGAGTACAAAGACAGTGCAACCATATATGTGTTCTTGTGACAAATATACTGCATGCCATTTTTCTTAACTCATTTAAACTTATACTGGCTTTCACCCTCTCTTAGAACAATGCTAATTTTCTATGATAATCCAGATAAATTTGAAAAGACAAGAAGGGTACATAAAGAAGAAATTAACTCCAAATGTGTGGGATGTTCTTCTCATTTTAATGTTACACCATATATATATCTATATATATATAGATATATATAGATATATATAGATATAGATATTTTTTTCTTTTTTTTTTGCGCTATGTGGGCCTCTCACTGCTGTGGCCTCTCCCGTTGCGGAGCACAGGCTCCGGACGCGCAGGCTCAGCGGCCATGGCTCACGGGCCTAGCTGCTCCGCGGCATGTGGGATCTTCCTGGACCCGGGCACGAACCCGTGTCCCCTGCATCGGCAGGCGGACTCTCAACCACTGCGCCACCAGGGAAGCCCAACACCATATATTTTTTAAAATCAATCTATTAGAATCTATACTTTAATTGTATTTGGTATGCAGACAATTCAAAGAAAGGGTACGTGTGCTAGAAGACAAGGGTTATAAGTATCTGTTCAGCTGGAAAGTGGAGAGACCAAACCTAAGGAGCCCACAGTTGCTAGACAGACAGGTTTCTTTGTGCTCAACCAATGAATTCTTAAGTTCACTTCCTTCTTAGGCAGTTATAAAGAATATCACTGACTTTACTGAATATTATTAGTGTACAAAGCAATATATATGTGTATATATGTGATAATATGTATTCATGTATTCATATTATTATTAATAGTTCACAGTCAGTGGGTCAATTTTACAATGTCAAGTTACAGAATTTGAATGACAAGTAAAATGCATTAAAATCATCTACTTCCACTACCTGTTGTACTAATCATGGCTCTCTCATCCCTAAAATGCCTTATCTTTGAAATACACTTGATGTATATGACCCAGATAAAATGAAATATAACTCAGAGTCAAAAATGGAAAAGGTTTTTAAACACTTTTAGCTGAAGAATTCTTTGTTCAGATGAAATCTTATTTTAAAAGTTTAAAAGTATACAAAATAACTGAAAGTGGGAACTATTCTGGCTAAAGTGGGCAGTGGAAGTCTGGAGTGACACCTGTTTTAGGGAGACTTCGTGGCAGCCCAAGGCAGTTAGAAAACCACTGCTGCATAGGATTATAAGTAGAGTATAAATGCATGAAATTGTCACTGAATGTAAGTTCATACTAGTGAGTATTAAAAAAATATGGAATTTAAACAAAAAAAAAGAATCTAACTCATCTACTGATGAATATGAACCAAGAAAATATACAGTCTTTTTATTAAATAGTAATTTACAAAAGAAGTATAAAAGAGAGCTCATTTTGGAACTATGTTAGCTGTTCTTCCTTGTTATAAGCTGCTAATTGATACTGGCATAGATATCTTAGATTAATATTTTTATTCTGATGTCCATACGTATGTCTTAAATATCATGTGCCTCTATGAAGTGATAAACAGGGATTCAAGAAATAATTTTTAATAATGAGAATAACAATATTATTTAATTACTTCTACTCTGGACAAATAAATCTACTTCAATTTTTCTAACTGGTTTATTATATTCTGCTTTTAATAATTAATCTGTAATTTTTAGGATGATTTTATCATTTTTAAAAAGTCTAGGTTTCCTCAGTTTCCTTTAGCTATTGAAAGAAAAACCAAAAATCCTTTCTAACTCTAAAACTACTATAAATAAAAATGAAGCTGCCTCTTGCTACTGTTTGCTTTGTGGGAGCAGAACAAAAGCACATTAATAGTTAACAAAGCTACAATATGATATATGAATGAAGTCTTGCATTAAAAAAGTACTTAGATTGTATTTACAAAAGAATTTCTATCATTAATTATTCAATGTTTGGATTTGAACAGAAACCAGAGCATGACTTTATAATGCTCTGTTTAAATGAACTACTTAATGTAATGAACACTCAATGTGGTGAGCTCAATGAATTTTGGACCTGGTATAATACAACAGTTTTTCCAATTTTCTGACCAATTGACAGATTTTAATGTTAAGTCAGTTGGAATTTCACTTGTTTTAAAAATGTTTACTTAAACCAAAAATTTTGCATCTCAATTATTTTATATTCTAAAACTGAATGTAGTTTAAACCAATGAATTATTCATAAAGCAAAGACATCAGGAAAAACAAAGCTGTGCACTTCTTTCAAAGCAGTTAAATTGCTAAAACATACCATATTTATGCATGCAATATTTGATTGTGTTTTTCTTAAAACACAAGCTTGTTTTTGTCAGATCAAGATTTGCCAAAAATTCTACACCAAACACTTTTCTTTATAATTAAAGCAATCATCAATCCAAGGATTGTCATCCATTTTATTTCATCTCTACATCAGAAAAAAATGTAATTTAAAAAAAATTTAATTCCCTTGAAATGATAAGATAAATGAAAATGTAAGTGCCTTCACGTAATAACAGTAAGCTGACCCTTTGGGAAATGGTTGACTTTCTCAATACAAGGTATTCAAAGCTCATTCAAAAGTGTTCATTTAGAATGCAGATATCAAAGATGATGCAAATGTTCAAGAGAAAATTAGAACTTACCAGATGTTCTAATCCAGCTTTGATGCTTCCAGATTCCCTAAAATAGAAGAATAAAAGTTTAAAATAGTTGTTAAACCCTTGTCTGCTATAATTTATGTTTACCTCAAAAATATTTTACAAACCTTTATAATTTTTTCATATATCTTTCCTAATGTTCACAATAACATTGTTTTTAAGGGCAAAACAATTTCCTTATGGAACAGGTAATTTATTTATATCTAATAGTAGTACTACCGCTAAAATTGATATTCGTCTAGTAGAAAAAATGTTTCAGACTTCTCAAAGTCAGTGGAGAACAAAAAAGAAATCAAATGTGTTATTTTACTATTTGCACACTATCTTTATTTTACATTAGCTTTTTCATTAGAGTTTATGTTTTTTCAATGTTTATTATGAAAATGTTCAAACATACAGATTCTATCCACCATCTAGAGTCTACAACTGACATTTTACTACATTTGTTTTATCAAATATCCATCCATCAATAGGTGCATTTTTATATTAAAAAATAGCCACAAAAAGAATGTTTGTGAGTACATAGTTAAATAAGTCAATCTTAAATTTTTTCCTACCATTAATTTTATCAACTTAGTGCCCACTACAAATCAGAACCTAGGACTACTGTAATATTTAAAAGCAAAAAAATCACCAATGGAAACACAAACATCAAATATCACAATATATTTTAAGTATTTAATTTCTTGCTTTTCACTTTAAAAAAGAGTGCTGATGAAACTAAAAATACAAATAACTGTGCAAGTAGCAAAGATAATTTAAATACACATTTGGTGAAATATGGCAATAGTGAGATATTTTTCCTGATTTTGGTCAATGCTAATTTATTAGTGACAAATGGACTTTGACTTTTCTCACTCCAACAAGCAGTATTTGAATTCCATCATTAACATCACACCTTATTTGTTTTAACATAAAATTATACTTCTACCACATTGCAGAAAATAATTATGAAACATCCAACAACAGTACTGCATTCATAATGTTTAATCTTTTCCCCATACCTCTTTCTTTCTCTAAAGGGGCCCCAATTTTATTTCTTTTCTCTTTATTTTGTCTCCTTTTTTTTTTTTTTTTTTTTTTGCCAAAAATCTACTTACTTCTGTTTCCTTTGTCTTGCTATACAATCTTTTCAAACTTCCCTATCTTTTCCCATTGGCTCTACTGCTTGAAAACTATACTCATGGCTTCCAACCTTTGCTCTCACTGCCCAGTCTGGCATACTGGGAATAAATTCCACTGTCTACTGATTAGTACTCATCTTTAGCCATTCTCTCTTCTGCTTTCTGCTTCTGGCAATGCTATATATTCAACATTTAAAAATTTAAGGATTTCTGAAACATTCTCTGGATGCAGTCCTAATGAAAAGTGACAGAAATAAATTGTAACAAGGTGTCAGAGAAGGCCAATAGCTACTTAAATAATTATTTTTACCTTTATTATTATAAAATTAATGTATCTGTTGGAGCTGGAAGTCAGATGAATGTTTAAGTTTTCACAAGGAAATTCTCATATAACCATTTGTGCAATTTAAACAAAAAGAATAATACATATAGTGAGACATCTGACAGTGTAATATGTATTTATGTGTATGTAAACAGGTTACAATAAAATTAAATCTTCTTCCCATCAGTGACTCCCAGTTCTCAATCACTGATATTAGTTATTTGTTTGTCCTTCCAAAGATTGTCTATGCATGTATATGCATGCTGCTGTGTGTATGTGTGTTTCTCTTCTTCTTCTTCGTCTTTTTAACCCAAACAGAAGCATACTATACACACTGTTTTGTACCTGAACTTGGCAATCTATCTTGGAGCCAAGTATACTTATACTATATTATACACATCTACTTAATTTTTTCCCCATGGCTACATTGTCACATCATGGTTCTTATTAGAAAATAATGCTACAATATAAAAGAACAAAAATGCTCAGATTCAAAGTACAAGTCCATAATTCATTATCTGAAACCATTGGGGTTAGACATGCTTCATTACAGTATTTTGGATTTTAAGAAAGGTAATAAGGTACATATAGTGTATGTCATAAAACACTGACAGCAAGGCTTGAAGAAGCATCTCATCATCATACATATTAATAATTCTGAAAGAAACATATGAATGTCCACACAAAGTGGGATAAACAAAGACTATAAACAGCCTCATCTCAGGGTAGGTTTTGCTATTAACTGACTTCGTCACAAACTTAGGGAAAATTTCCCAGTTTTCTGAGTTATTTGCATTATGGAATCAAGAAGAAATAAGAAATAAATAAGAAAAAGAAAGAAAGGAAGGAAGGAAGGGAGGGAGGGAGGGAGAGGGAGGAAGTGGGGGAGAACAGGGCAGGGGAGAAAGCGGGAGAGGGAGAATGGGAGGGAGGAAGTAAAGGTTGGCTAGGTTTTGCTTTGTTATGTTTCCAAGTGATTCTTTAAATTAAATAATTCTAGGAAATATGCATTTTGAATGGCATGCCTGAAAAAAAACTAGGCATCATCCTTGACACATGCCCCTTTCCTTTGCTACCAAACGTAAACAAATGTAATCAACCCCAAGGTCTTGGCTATCCAACGTCCTTAATTATCACTTAGATTTAACCACTTCTTTCTATCTTCACAGCTATGTCTTATTTTAGGCCATCATCTTTTCTCTCCCTGATGACTGCAAAGCTTCTTAATGGGTCTCAGTGACCTCTGCCTAGCCCCATGTCAATTCATTCTCCATAATACATTAAGATCTTTGTAAAATGTAAGCTTGATTATGTCAATTCCCTTCTTAAAATCCACAATATACTACTATACTCCAGTTTACTAATTCCCTCTGTTATTTTGCCAAAGCTATTATCACATGGAAAGTGGCAGCAACAGCCATAACAAACTACTAACCTTGCTTTAATCATCACTGAACCACTCACTCTCTCTACCTGAGATGTTCCTTTTGTCCCAGACTCCTCTAATCCTCCTCAACTATCTAAAATATAAAAACATTCTTCAGAGCTCAACCTAAACAAAACCTCCACTGGGAAAACCTCTTTTCCTCATAAATGAGGTACTGAACTCTCCCCATGTGTTCACATCACGAAGTTCTCACACTATTATAAATATGTATTTACTTTCCCATTGACAACCACTAAAATGAAAATTCCTTGAGGACATGAATTACATCTTTCTAATTTTTATATCCCAGCATCTAATAGAGTGCCTGAATCAGAGTATGTATTCAACTAATAAGAGTCTGACATCTAACCATCATTAAGACAAGCTTAGATAGAGAGTCAGTAGCAACCATCCCAGGTCTCTGGGTGGTCCTACCCAGCTCCATACCACTCAAAGAAGGCAACTGCAACAGTGAGTTGCTGTTTGGAAGAATAGTTTTGGGAGCTGTGTGTACGTGTGTGGTGGGTGGTAGGTGGTTATTTCGCTTTGTTTTGCTTTGGGTTGTTTTTGATAAAGTAGGAGGACACAATGGAAAAGTGGTTGACTGAGGCCAGAGTAGAACAATTAACCTGGAGGAGCACAAGCCTGGGCCTAGACTTTCACTCCTCTCCTTAGATTAAAATTAATAGCCAAGGCAGCTGAATGTTGCAAGAAAATAAAAGAGAAACCCACAAGGAAAATTTTAAGATCTTTGAGGTGTGTAGGCACAGGAACAGAAAAACAACAAAGAAAGCAACCTCATCCAGAGAAAACAGATCGAGCAAGAATATGATAACATATTCAAAGATAAGGGAAGATTTTTAGAAATTAAATATGAAAGACAGTTATGAAAAAGAATCAATATGAGATAATGAGTATTAGAAATACAATAGTTAGAAACTCAGAGGATGAATTGAAAGCACAATAGCTACAGACCAAGAATAAATTAGTGAGCTGGAACACGGGGTAGAAGAACTCTCCCAGAAGGCATAGAAAAGGTATGAAAGACAGAACAAACAAGAGATAAAATTAAAAACAGGAGTAGAAGTATGAACATCTATATAATAAGAATCCTAGAAGGAATGAAAAGACAAAATAAAAGAGAAGAATTACTTGAAGAAATAATGACAAAAATTTCCTAGATATAGAAATATTCAAATCTTAGAGTGAAAGGGTACACACAGCAGTGAACAGGACAGCTAAAGAAAAATCCACAGCAAAGCATAATATAAGGATAATTAAGACTGTAATATTATAGATCAAGAGAAAAGTCTAAAAGTTTCCAGAAAGAAAAAGCATACCCCTCCATAAAGGAAGACTAGCACTGACACGAGACTTCTTAACACTAATGCTAGTCAATGGCATATTAACTTCCAAAAGAAAGTGTTTAAAAAAGAAAAAGAACTGTAAACCTAGAATTTATATTTAGTGAATAGACTGTTATTTACATTAAAGGAAAAATAAAGCAATTTTCAGCATACATAGTCTCAGGAAATTCAAAAGTTCTTAGGAATGTAATGCAATAAGAAGAGAAATAAAATCAGGAAGAAGCAAGAATATAAAGCAAGTAAAGGCTGGCACAGTACAAAGTAATTATTGTAATCTTAGTAATCAGTGACTAAAAAGAAAACTAAAGAAAGGTCACCTAACAATCTAGAATTAAAATGCCAGAGAAGGGACTTCCCTGGTGGCACAGTGGTTAAGAATCCACCTGCCAATGCAGGGGACACGGGTTCGAACCCTGGTCAGGGAAGATCCCACGTGCCGCAGAGCAACTAAGCCCGTGTGTTACAACTACTGAGCCTGTGCTCTAGACCTCGTGCGCCACAGGTACTGAAGCCCGTGCACCGCAACGAAGAGTAGCCCCTGCTCACCTCGGCTAGAGAAAGCCCGCATGCAGCAACGAAGATCCAATGCAGCCAAAAAAAAAAAAAAAAAAAGAAAAAAGCCAGAGAAGATTCTTAGATTGGGTATGAAAAAAATCTAGCAATGTGCGATTTACAAGAGACATAAAACAAAAAGGATCCAGAAAGGTTTCCAAAAAAGAGATAGTAAAAGATATAACCAGGCAAACATGAATCAAAAGAAAGTTGGGGTAAAGTGACTTTAATGACAAGATATATTTAAGCCACTTCCCCCTTCATATATATATATTTTGATATGTATATATTTTGCTATATACATACATAAAAGAAGGCCATTCTCTTCTAGTAAAAGATACAATAGATCAAGAAATTTTCATTTATATCCCGAAGGTTTGCATGTTTGTAAAGCTTAATATGTATCATAGATTGGGACACCAAAGTTTCAACAAGTTCTTCTTGAAAATCAGTTTTTATTTAGTCTTACTTTGGGCAGAAAGACAAGGAAGACTGACCATCTCAAAACAATGCAGATAAAGTATCATGAGTACATAAATACTACATTAGACAGCATGACGTATAATCCTGGTTCTAGAAGCAAAATAGTTGAATGAGCTTGGGTAATAATCCAAATTCTCTGAAGCTCAAATTGTTTACCTATGATGTGAAGATTTTTTAACACTTGTTTTACCTAACACATAGGGTTGCTGTGAAAAAATAAGCAAGATAATGTATATGAAAGTACACTATAAATTGTAATGTGCTAAAGAAATCTGTTATTATGGTAGATATTTAAATACAAAAGTCTTAAGAGTGGTTCCAAAACTCTTAATGAATTTTTTTTAAATAGAGAGGCAAGATTCAAGACATTGACAGAAGGATCTGGCAACAAATGGGATAAAGCCTGTCCTCTTTAGTGGTCTGTCTCTTGGGTTGTCCCTGTCATGACTTCATCAATATTTGTGCAACTCCTTTTGCCCTGTGCTGAAAGCAGACTTAATTCAATTATAGGTCTCAAAACTGATAAAATGGTCCTGAAGTGGAAAATGGGAAGAGATTATTGGCAAATGAATAAAGATTTGTATCGAACTAACACACAGGAGTACAGCAGGTCTTTTTTTAATCATTCCCTGTCTTAAATCTTCTGGGAACCATGAGTTTCCCTTCCCCTCATGCAGCACATAGATTTCTGAATTAGACTGCAATATTAAATAATTAATATACTTGCCATGATTGATGTTTTGCATTAGTTGAATATTAGGTTATCAATCAAAATCCACTTGGTTTAATGTAATAATATTGAAAAAGTGTCACCGGCTGTTCATCCAATTTGTAGTTGAGGCAGCACAGATAGTAATGTTGGCATAACATGAGGCTTTAAAGCAGGAAATTCAGTGGCTCAACATGTATGAGGCAGACATTTTGAAACTAACTGGGAGAAGACTGAGGTTGTCCTAAATAAACCTTGTGGCACCTGTCAGTGTCAATGTTAGTTCTCCTTCCAGTAAGAAGTTGCCATACATCAATCATACCATGGCAGGCAAGAAAAAAAATTAAAATAAAGCTACTGATTTACCTTTGTGGCAAACAGATTTCATCATTTTGCCAAAGGAAGCATGCTCTAAATCTGGAAAGTGTTGCTATTATAAAGCTTATACAATCTTAAGAAATTTCTAAACAAATAGACTAAAAAAGTTGATCCCTTCCTAGTAAGGTCAGATCTAAAAAATCTTAAATTTTTTAATGTAAGAACAAATTACACCAAAGTGATCATTCAGGTTTTATAATGGTCTAAGGGAATCTGGTCAAGGAGCCACAATTAATAATGATATTTATTTTGAAAAAACAGCATTCCTTTTGATGATGGCATTCTCCTTTCTCTCAATATTTTGTATCAAAATTGTCAAACTACTACCTTAGAAAAATATTTTTAATCACTTGCTTCTCCTAGTAAAAGCAAATTTTTCTCATCATTCCCTATCAAATCAATCTAAAATCTATTACGAATTTACTTATAAAAGTAATATTTTACAACATATTAAATAAACAAAAGACATCCAAAAGAAAAGTAAGTTTTTTGGATGGGAAGTAGAAAAGTAACAAAATAAATATAAACCAAAACTATTTCATAAAGCAAGCCAAAATACAGTGAGTATTTAGTTATAAAATAGAAACTATAATACATGTAACTAAATAAAGTAGCATTAATGTCTCATTTCACTGACCAAGAAATAAAAGATTAAATGTATTTATAACCAGTAATGTATTGATATATGTATTAACCCACATAAAATATGCACATATACAATAATTATGAAAAACAGAGTTTAACTCTTAAGTAATAAAAATTTTTACAGATTTTTTGGTTATGAACAAAGCATATTATTCACTTTTAAAAGATTAGTATGCTGCAGTTTTCTACAGCTGTATGAGATAAGATCACAGTTAATTTTGTACTCTTTCTCATAAAGCAAAAATCTATGTGAGCTGTTTTTTTTTATAATGGCAGTCAAAGTTTTTAAAAGCCTGAGTTATAAGTAATAAAAATATATACATCTCCTATCTCAAATTATAATTGATAAATTTTCACATGTATAAGACCTTTTTCTGTTATGTATCAAATGTTATGAATGAAAACTGTGGTAATACTATAAATCTAAGAAGAACTTGGTTCAAATTCCAACTCTTCTACTTAACTAAATAACTGTCAGGATATATACCTTCTCTAATTTGCCATTCTTAAGTTCAAATCAAAGATTAAGAAGATAATCGGCATGCATATTTTAGTCACTCAGTAATTACTCGTTCAATATGACAGACTAAATAATGGACTGTATTCTACTTTCAAAATCAAGAAACATCTTTACAGATGTTAGCTTTTTTTGGGGGGGGGGTACGTGGGTCTCTTACTGTCGTGGCCTCTCCCGTTGCGGAGCACAGGCTCCGGACGCGCAGGCTCAGCGGCCATGGCTCTCGGGCCCAGCCGCTCCGCGGCATGTGGCATCTTCCTGGACCGGGGCACGAACCCGTGTCCCCTGCATCGGCAGGTGGACTCTCAACCACTGCGCCACCAGGGAAGCCCAGATGTTAGCTTTTTTAACCACCTTAAAATCTGTTTCAACTGTAACACCTATATATGAAAGTCAGTCTACTTTTTAAATAAATACATACAAAGAGCTTGGCCCAATGGCTAGCATCCAATAAAAATACCATGTATATCTTGACATAAGAATATCATCCTTCTATCCTGACCTCTTTGAAAGGAGGCAGAATTAAAAAGTACACTGAAAAGAAGTATGCAAAAATAATTTCTTAATTCCCTAATTTTTTTACATTTTACCTCCAATAACAAAAACACAGACTATCACCACTAAGTTCCAAACTAGAATTCTTAGTTTCAACTTACTAGGTTTGGTTAGAATTCTCAGCATTTTTCCCCTGACTGGAAAATATCTTGCAAATTAGTAGATCTAAGTGTATATTCTTTGGTTACCACAGTTCAGAATGGTAGTTTTCAGACATTTGCTTTTAACAAGTAGTTATTGATCTGATTATTATTTGCAATAAATTCTGCTCTAGAACTTATAAATCATGTGCACAGACAAGTGTACTATGGTTACTGAATTTTATGTGTACTGTTCTAAGATTCTTTAATTAGTCTTGCAAATGTTAGTGAGCATCCATTACATCAGGACAAGTTTAAACTGAACATATTAAACAACTGAGGACTTACGATACACACTGAGCTTATTCCAATGGGAAGGTGAACACTAAGTTGGTATGTATCATAAGTTATTTACAGTTATTCAGGTAAAGAAGTTCTGCATGTCACAGAAAGGGCCTACATGGGAAAGAAAAGAGATTTCAATATTTTTCAAGTTATGCTCTAGACAACAGTCTCAGATGTAGAAAAACTAAGAGAATTTATCACAAGTATATCTGATCTAACAGAATTGCTGAAGGAAGTGCTTCAGATCAAGGGAAATTATACTAGAAAGAGACCTCGAACATCAAAAATGAAGGAAGAGCAACAGAAATATATTTATTGAGCACCTTCATACCTAGGCTCCATGTTAAATTCTGAGTAGATAATAAAAACAGTAACAACAAAATAAACAAACATCAACAACAAAAAGTACCTTGGATGCTTAAACTGTATTGTCAAACCAAGACTAATGCATGAAATAGTTAACATCCAAGCCAGGCAGTGAAACTGAATGTGAACATGCTACTTATCTGCTATTTCCACATGCAGCACTAAGGTTCATAATCAATGACAATCTTCTTTCCCACTGAGGCCAAATGTAGCTCAAGAATCTTTCCCAACACTGTGCTCTAAGAAGTCACTGGCAGTTGTCTGCAGTTAGCAAGTGAGGTACAACCTATTCATCACCACTCCCTTCAATCCATGTTCTTGACCTAAGTTCAAGAGAAGTTCAGAAGCAGGAGAAATTGCCATATGTGTTAGAATGGTTGGGAAATATTTAAACGAGGAGGGGTAATTTTAGCTGGATCCTGAAGGACTGACTGCATTTGAGCAGAGTTGGTAAGCAGAAAAGAAGAGGCAGGAAGAGCAAGCCCAAAGGTCCCAGATGACCTGTTAGAGGTCAAGTCAGGACAGTAGCCTGCCCAGGGTAGATGTATTAAAAGGTGATATTTCTTTTAGTCTTTAATTTTAAAGAATTTTTATTAGGTAAGTTTTCTGGAGTATCATGTACTGTTGTGCCTGTTGTTTAGTATGGGGGGGGGGAGTGGTGAAGAAAGGAAAACCTAATGGGGCAGTAGAAGCTAAAAGCTATATGCCCTGGCCAAGCAGTGCATCCTGGTGTGGTACTGCATCCACCAGAAGAAGGGACAGCTTTTCCTAGTATGCACAAAGGTGCCATATGGACTAGCAGTCCCACAAATAATAAATGCTTATTATAGAAAAATTCAAAATCACATCTGGTTCTAATGAAGAAGAAAATAAAAGTCACCTGAAATCCCACCTGCCAAGATAATACCTCAAGGTATTTTAGTTTTTTCCTCCCTTCGTATGTGTACACACAGACACACTTTTTTCTTACAAATATGGAATCATTATTGATTTGTTATGTACATAGCTTAGATTTTTTCACTACTTAATTATACATTATAAACAGCTTCTCAGATGTCAATAAATATATTTACATATAATAGTTTTGCTGTTTACATACTATTCTGTTCATAGATGTACAATAGGTTAACATATCCGTTAGTGTTGGACATTTGAGTTGTTTCTGATTTCTTATTCTAAATAAAAGTAGGATGTAAAAAAAGAGTAACTGATCATTAGATTTTAAAATCATTTATGAATTTTATGTTATGTTATGTTTTGACTTCCATTCATCCATCCTTGTTTAAGATGTTACTGAATAGGGCTTCCCTGGTGGCGCAGTGGTTGAGAGCCCGCCTACCGATGCAGGGGACATGGGTTCGTGCCCCGGTCCGGGAAGATCCCACATGCCGTGGAGCGGCTGGGCCCGTGAGCCATGGCCGCTGAGCCTGCACGTCCGGAGCCTGTGCTCCGCAACGGGAGAGACCACAACAGTGAGGGGCCCGCATACGGCAAAAAAAAAAAAAAAAAAAAAAAAGATGTTACTGAATAGATGATCAAAAAATTAGGAAGTAAACTAACAAAGTGGAGGACACTTAATCCAGGAAATGGGAAAACATCATAGAAGAGTTGTGAAGAGAAACAGTCCCAAGAAGAAGGAGGAAGTCCCAGAGTGACAGCTCTACAGCAGGCCTGGCTGAGCCTGAGATAGGAAATACAAAAAAAAAAAAAAAAGGCACGAGAAATGGTTACATACTCTAGGAAACAAAAACGTACACAAGGAGCCATAGTAGTTGGATCATCAATGAATGATATTTATATAGTTATATTAATGTAAACATGGGTCATAATTCAATAAAAAATAATTATAAGATGGTAGAACAGGTGGGGTGGGGACTGTAAAAGAACTAAAATGTCATCCAGCATTATAGGCTTTTAATAAATAATGCCTGAAATGGACAAATTGATGATATTTAGAACAATGGAGAGATTCTGCCAAGAATTAAACTTGCCTGCCTCTGGGAAGTGGGATAACAGCGGTCAGGGAGACAATAGGGGATTACTGTTTAATTATACCATGTTGTGCTACTGACCTCTTAAACTGTATGTATGTGTTAATTTAGTGGAAGTTAAAATTAATCTTTATTCTTTAAAAAAAATAGAGAACCTGGCACATCAGTGGTGCTCAAAAAAATAGAAGCTGTCTATTCTCCTTAAAATTCTGAAATACATCTGAAATGTGTTCATCATTTAGCTTTAGTTCTCCCAAAAAGCAGGGTCTGAGACAAGGACTTTCAGGCAAGTGGTTTATTTGGGAGAATGACCCCACCGAGTTCAGAAGAGAAGGACCTGGAAGAATGAAATAGGGAAAGAGGAACAACTAAACCAAGCATGTGTTATTAAGCTGTTATGCTTCTGTGGGCAATTGGAACTCAGTCCTACTGAAGATCCTCTGAAGAACTATGTGTCTCATAATTGTCTGAAATTGCAAGAGAGAAGTTATTTATCCCCCAGCTCTGGTCTGCTGTTGGTCAAGTTTGCCCCACAGAATGTTAACTCCCTAGCACTTCAGACTGCCCTCCCATACTACAGCAGGAAGCCCAGGGCAGAAGGCAGGAGATAAGTGATGCAGCTGAGTGAGGCATGGTCAGACCACACCTGCACATAGCTGTTTGCTGAAGCAATGGCCAGAAGCGGAATACAGACTGAAAGGAAGTAACCTGGGGGACAAAAGATGACCAACATGTATGGTTAAATGAATATATATACGCAAATTCCAAGCTACCTCTTATTTACCCTCCACAGTCCCACTTTCCCCTATACTCCCCAAATCTAAAATTACCTTTGGTGGGGAAAGGGGGAGAGGAATAAATTTGGAATTTGGGATTAACGGATACACACTACTATATGTAAAATAGATAAACAAGGACCAACTGTATAGCACAGGGAACTATATTCAGTATCTTGTAATAACCTATAATGGAAAATAATCTGAAAAATAATATATATATATAGAAAATCAACTATACTTCAATAAAAAAACTAGGATGTAAAAAAAAAATAATTGGGGCTTCCCTGGTGGTGCAGTGGTTGAGAGTCCACCTGCCGATGCAGGGGACGCGGGCTCGTGCCCCGGTCTGGGAAGATCCCACATGCCGCGGAGCAGCTGCACCCGTGAGCCATGGCCGCTGGGCCTGCGCGTCTGGAGCCTGTGCTCTGCAATGGGAGAGGCCACAGCAGTGAGAGGCCCGCGTAATGCAAAAAAAAAAAAAAAAAAAAAAAAAAATAATAATAATAATAATAATTGATCATTAGATTTAAAAATCATTTATGAATTTTGTGTTATGTTTATTTCACATGGAGGACTGGGGTAAACAATTTTTAAAAGGGGAAATAAACCAGTATATTTCTTCTCCAGTACTTAAGCCTAAATAATTTAAATTTATATAATTATTACATTTGCATAAATATAAATTTGGATTTAAAAATAAAGTATAGTTATCATTTATAATATTTAAATACAATTAAATATAAATTTCTACTTTCAAGGAAGTTCATTATCATAAAATAATGTTCCTACAGCTTCCTACAAGCAGTACCTACCTATATGTAGCAAAGTAAACAATTCTAAATGGAAGATAATAAATACATATAAGTATTCTACTAACGTCTTCAGCTGCTAAAACTGAGAGAAAATGCAACACATGTATATTTTTCCTAAGAAAAGCAAACTTCCAATAACTCAGAAATTGATTATTCAATTACTAAAGTCTTTTGTTGCTTTTTCTCTTCCCTCTGATGTTCTCCTTTGTAACTACACTGATACCCTAAAAGGAAACAAAAAACTAAGGTATGATTTTAATCTGGTAAGCACCTAACAGTGCTAGGAAATTAAAACTACAGTACTAAAATTCTTTCTTTGCTTAGTGAATCAAAATAAACTCCTCAGCCTATAATTCAAGAGTCCCCTCAAATCAAACAATTTGCCATTTCCTAAAGATCTCTTTGCACTTCTCAGCACTTAAATCTTTGATCATATTATCTAAGTAAACTGACCTTCTTAGAGATTCCACCTCTGAGGAAATACTGAACAGTATGTGCCAAGCACTGTAGTAAGTGCTTTACATCGGTTAGCTCATTTAACCCTTATAACTTTATTATAAAGAGATAAAATTATTATCCCTACTTTATAGATGAGATAACTGAGGCTTAGAGAGGTGAAGCAGATCACACAGTATACCGCTCAGCTATTAAAAGGCAGATATGAAGCCAGGCAGCCCAAGTTCACTGCCCAAATTTTAATCGAGAGAATTTATTACTGTCTCTCTGTAAAAGCAATAACTTTAACAATGAAACAAAATTTTACAGTATTCTCCTACTAGAACTATGATTGGGAAAGAAGCTGCAAAGGGGTAAGGATTTAAGTAAAAAAGAGCACTGACCCTTAAAGATAGACTAATATATACCAGGTGCTGAGCCTGGTCATTTACACTTATAATCTCATTGAATTCTCACAATATTCACAAAAAGAAAAATCTGTATAAATGGCTAACAAACATTCAGGGAAATATTATAGTGCACAGATCTGCAAGATAAAACTAAATGCCATTTTTCACCTAGGAAACAAGCAAAGATGAGAACAAATGATAATGTCTGTAGTGCTGGCAAAGGTATGGGGAATCAGGACCCTCATATGCTACCTGTGAGAGCAGAAAATAGTACAAGCTTTCCAGAGGACAAGAGGAAATGTTCCACATTTTCAATAATACACATAAAGCCTTTGACCTGAAGGTTCTACATCTCTGGGCTTAACCCAATGTTAAGAGTCACAAGATACTAATCACTCCATTGCATTTAATATAAGACAAATAACAACAACAAACTTGGAATAAATTAAATGCCTAATAATGGCAAACTATGAAATAAAACATGATAATATCCATACAACAGAAAACCATATACCATTAAAAATTATGATGTAGTTGTATATTTCCATGAAAATGTTCTTATGGCATATTGAGTTTTTAAAAAGAGCCTATTACAGTATGGTATGATGTTATAGTTGTTAAAAGAAAAGTTTTATACATGCATGTGTATAATATGAGTACATATGTGTGTGTATCTATGTGTAACTGAAAGGTTACAAACTAAAATGTTAAGAATATTTAACAATGGATTCTGACTGATTTTTATGTTCATTCTAATACTTTGTTTATATGTTTTCCAAAATTTCTTCCATGAAAACATATTACTGTTCGCCTAATTTTTTTAAAGTATTTTTTAAAAAGAATCCTCACAGCAGCTCTATGGAGTAGTACATTATCCTCATTTTGTAAATAAGAGATCTGCTTAGAGTAGAGTAACTTACTTAAGGCAAGAAAGTAACTTGCTAAGATGACCAAAATTGCTCTATCTGGATCCAAAGCTCATACTTTTTCTTTTTCAATAGAAATGCTGCCTGATGTATTAGATAAAATAAGGCTAGGTCTATACGGAACCCACACATTCCCTGTTCTCTCTACCCCTGAAAAAGATCCATAAATTATCTGTGTACATGCCTGTTATCTTCAGTGTTCACTTTAAAGACTCAGTGTACATTTCTATCCATCTTTTAAACTCTCTACAGTGTTTAATACTAATAGAATCTTTCTAAATTTGATACATGAATATATAAGATACAGATGAATTAAATTTAGAGTTGGAGAATGTGAAACTGGAATAGAGCTAATGGACATAGTTATGTCCATAATGCATGAGATAAATGGAAATGGTAAGCCCTTCAATAATTGATCCAGATTGGTCCAAGTTCTGCCACATTCCCTTCCTTCCCACTTTATCTATATTAGTTTTGTTTCCTATGACTTCACACCAAAATTCCTCCAGCACTCTTCTCCCTAACATTAATGTCTTCAAACCCCAAGTTCATGTCTCTGTCTGCTTTACAACCTATAATATCTGGCTAATAATTTACTACTATCCAAAATGTACCACTTCTCAGACCAGTCCATTATCATTTCCATAATTCCTTTTTTGCTCATGCATTCATCTACCTAGAACAGTCTTCCTCTTCCTTGATACATCTTCAAATTCTATACATTTATTGTACTAGAACCAAACTCCCACTTCTAATATTTTCGTAATAATTTCTAAACATATAGTCGCTCCTTGCATTCAATAAATAAGTCCTAGAAACTTCCAAGTACCCTAAGTTGTGAATGTAATAATGCATGTAAAGTGCTTGGTGGATTACTCTTAGCATGTATTACTAATTATTATCAACATCATTATTACTATGCAGACTCTTCGTGAGCATTGCTCAAATCATTAAGATCAGAAGGAAACAAAGCCACTCTGAGATAAAATGCTGAGCAGTCAAATGGTCTCTTTCACCAGCTAAGTGACATGACTCCTGAACATCATCCTGCACATATGCCTTAATGTTATGACGCATGAAAATTACAAATTCTCACATGCAACATAGGCCCCCTTTGAACAGACAGAATATTAATCTATGGCTACCAAGGTCAACTGCGTTGCCCTTACAGAAAACTCTCTGTAGTCTAGCGCTTACACATTCAGTACTTATTTTATGTGGCTTCTATGTCTGTATCCATTCCCCAAGTTAATTATTTGTTTAAGTAAACCTTCTGCTTTGTTACCACATGAAGCTTTTTGGTAAGTATAGATTCTTGGTGTTCAATGTCAATCAAACTCTAACTTTCCCAAAACTATACACTAAAGAGAAAAGTCTTCAGGTCTTGGGATATGGTTAACTAAAACAATTTATTTACATATCACTAACATTAGCTAATGTTCACAAAATTAGAATTGGAAGGTCTCACTAGGAAAAGCAGAGAAGGAAGTAGCCTAACAAAGTATTATAAGTGCTACATTAGAATTCTAATTTCACGAGAGTGTTTCTTGGGGGACTAAGAGGGTGTAGAAGGTAGAAACTGTGGACAGCAGAGTCCAGGAAATATTTCATAGAGGTGATGCTTGAGATTCCTTTGAACAAAGGCCGTTCCAACCGCAACGCGTCTGGAATCAGCTCCTCTGGCTTCTTCAAGGACTTTATACTCTTTCAATTATCTGTTCTCTTTCTCCCACCCTGTACTGCTACTGTGGAGCAATCAGGGGTTAAGGTTGTGAGTTAGGACAATGAGTCAACCTGAAAGTAACAATCAAAGCTTTATTTACTTACTTACAACAGTGCAACCAAGAGGCAAAAAAGAGTCTAATGTTCCATTTTTCCCTCAAAGAACAGCATGGGCGAGGGTCAGGTAGGTGCACTGGGGCGGGGAGGGGGATGCAGGTGGCGGGGGGGTGGGGGGAGGTGAAAGGGAGAATGGTTGTCTCACTGCTGAAGAACCCAGAGCAAAAGGCTCTTGCCTCTTTATGGACCAGTGAAGCATGGGGAGGGAAAGGGGGAAGGGCTAGAAATGGAAAAGTACTGAATCAAAGTACAGAAAAGTACCTCAGATCGCAAATAAGGAGGGCTCTGAATGGAAGCCCCTGGGCTAGGAACAAGAATGCTTTATGGTTGGGTCTAAAAGATCACACATAGAATTCTGGCCTGGAGCTGGACTCCTCAGCTACCATCCTACTTACTTCTCTGCTTCCCTCAAACTTTCTGAAAGACTATATAGACACTGTCTCCACATTCCTACCTCCTAACACATCCAAAATTTTCTCTTGCTAAAGTCATCAGCGGTTTCTCCATGTTACCAAGTCCAAAGGCCATTGTATCATCCTTGTCTTTATACACTTCTCAGGAGCATTTGATACTGTCAAACTCTCCCTCCTGGACACTCTCTCCTCACTTGTCTTCTATGCTTTTACATCATTCAGGTTTCTAACCTTTTTTTCAAGAAATGATTCAAGTCTCCTTTGTAGGTTCATGTTCCTTTTGCCAGCCATAAAAGGTTAGAGTTCCTCAAGGCTTGGTCCTAGACCCTCATCTTGTCCTATACTTTCTTCCCAATTAATCTTGCCCTCATGCACAGCATTAATAGCAACCCATAGGTAAATAACAATAACAACCACAACAAAAATCACATAGTCTTCAGAAGCTCCAGATCCATTCATCCAGCTATTTGACATCTCTATTTGGATGCCTCAAAAATAAAAAACAGGGGGCTTCCCTGGTGGCACGGTGGTTGGGGGTCCGCCTGCCGATGTGGGGGACGGGGGTTCGTGCCCCGGTCTGGGAGGGTCCCGCGTGCCGCGGAGCAGCTGGGCCCGTGAGCCATGGCCGCTGAGCCTGCGCGTCTGGAGCCTGTGCTCTGCAACGGGAGAGGCCACAGTGGTGAGAGGCCCGCGTACCGCAAAAAAAAAAAATCAAAAACAAAAATTGATACTCAATTGGCCCAAAACTGAACTCTTAAGTTCCTCCTTCAAATCTGATTCTTTTCAGTATTTCCAATTTTAAAAAGGAGTCACATCATTTATCCTCAAGCCAAAAACCTAGGAATTAACCTCTATTTTCTTCTCTCTCTCCCTCCATAGGTAATCTGTCACTAAGTCCTATTGCTTCTACCTCTTAAATAACCACAGAAACTATTTATCTCTACTTATCAATTGTCACCTTCCTAGTTGACCTACCATCACCTCTGGCATAGTCTGTCTTAATTCCCTCCTAATTATTTTCCTCACTTCCACTGTTGTTTCCCTACCATCCACCTACCCCAAAAGAGACGGTCTAATTATGTAAATATGGATCACATCACTCCCCTGCTCAAAACTCTTCAATGCCTTTCCACTGAAGCCATCATGATTTGGCCCTCCTACCTACATCATTTAGTCATTCATTATTACTGAGCACAACCTTTGGGTCAAATTCTGTGCTAGGTATCAGGGATACAAATATGAACAAAGCAGACTGCAAGAGTTGCAAGGAATTTACAGATACAATTTACATACACAACTTACACACAAATATATAAATTAGTAACTGTGACATGCATAACATTAAAAAGTACTGTGAAGAAATAATACAGGAACCTATAAGATAGAATAATAGGAATATAAGATCTAGTGTAGAAGGTCAGGGAATTCTTCCCTCATTTTATTTCACTGTTATGCTCACTCACTACACCCTTCTTAAGTCTATTTCTCATGCATTCCAAGCTACCCAGAATCTGAATACTATTCCAATTTAGGTGAGCTATGAATCCCAAGTAATGCAAATATAAGAAGACCAGGGCCTCCCTGGTGGCGCAGTGGTTGGGAGTCCGCCTGCCGATGCAGGGGATGCGGGTTCGTGCCCCGGTCTGGGAGGATCCCATGTGCCGCGGAGCGGCTGGGCCCGTGAGCCATGGCCGCTGGGCCTGCGCATCCGGAGCCTGTGCTCCGCAACGGGAGAGGCCACAGCGGTGAGAGGCCCGCGTACCGCAAAAAAAAAAAAAAAAAAAAAAAAAAAAAAAAAAAAAGAAGACCAGGGTTATTATCCTAGGAACTCTGAATCAAGAGTAAATTAAAGACAAGAGTACAAAGATCATTCTAGGTGACAGTAGCAATGGAATTCAAGTCCAGTGGCAGCAGTGCTGGTGGTGCCAGTGCCTGTATGTTAAGTATACTGATACCATGATACAGTAGTCTTAACTCCTGATCATTTTCATAACCTGGTTTTCCAGAGCTCCACTGATTACAGAAGCTACCCAACAGTGCTACATAATCTACGCTTGTTTACTTTAGTCTTTTCTAATAGAATCTAAGCTCAGTGAAGACAATTTACATGTACACAGGAGGAAATGGTTTGTGGTAAGTCCTAAAGGCTTGAAATAGCCTTGCATATAAGAAAAACTTTTGTTTTCTGTAGTTCATATAAAGTGAAAGGACAAAAGAAGTCTTCTAGGAGTTATTTTCGTACCATAAATGGTTTTATATTCACCTGCATAAAATAAAAACTAACACTGAATTCATAGGCACTTTCCACCAGATATTTAATAGTAGTATTTGTGGGCCAATAGAGAATTTAAAGAATTGCCAACTATTCTCTTGAGCCGACAGTCCAAATCAGGGGTCAACAAACTGTGGACCATGGGCCAAAACCAGCCTGCCACCTGTTTTTGTACAGCACATGAGTCAGAATAATTTTTATATCCTTAAATGGTTGGAAAAAATAAAAGTATTTTGTGATATGTGAAAATTATTGAAGTTCATTTTAGTGTCAATACTTAAAGTTTTGTTGGAACACAATCACACTCATTCTTTTTTTTTTAAGGGTTTAAACATTACATTTTTCACAAGTTTTGCACATTTGTCAATCTAAGCTTTTGTTCTGCTCCACATGTATTTATGGCACCATCAGTTGTAATACATGTTGGCAGATTCCACACTTCAGGTTGTACAGAATTAGTGTTTTTCTTAACTTTGAAAATGTTCTCACCTGTAATTCTTCAGTCACATCAAACTGTGCATTGATTCCTCAAACAAATAACAACTCAGCAGTATTGATAAACCTATGAACACATCAAGAGCCAAGGAAAACCACTCAAAATCCTTTTTTTATTTTTGACTGTTGGCTTTGCTCCCAATGTCATTTTCTCTTCTGTTATGATTATCCCTCCCATGTTTTTTTTTTAAATTTTCTCTAACATTGAAATTCCACATTAGAATAGGTGTTGGTTTGACCACTCTGAGAAATATTTACCAGTTCCCTGGAGTTTTACTTCAGCTTATATATTCAATACTTTTTTTTTTTAATTTTAGAAAACTTTCTTAAGATATAGTTTTTTTGTTTGTTTGTTTGTTTTGCGGTACGCGGGCCTCTCACTGTTGTGGCCTCTCCCGTTGCGGAGCACAGGTTCTGGACGCGCAGGCTCAGCGGCCATGGCTCACGGGCCCAGCTGCTCCGTGGCATGTGGGATCTTCCCAGACCGGGGCACGAACCCGTGTCCCCTGCATCAGCAGGCGGACTCTCAACCACTGCGCCACCAGGGAAGCCCAAGATATAGTTTTAAATATTTATTTTTGTTTTGATTTTTCTTCTTCTGAGATTCAGTAGTATCCATATTCCATTTCCCTGTTGGTTTTCCCTATCTGTCATTGTCTTAAAATATTTTTGTTTCTAATTTTTAAAATTTAGGGCTTCCCTGGTGGCGCAGTGGTTGAGAGTCCGCCTGCCGATGCAGGGGACACAGGTTCGTGCCCCAGTCTGGGAAGATCCCACATGTCGCGGAGCAGCTGGGCCCGTGAGCCATGGCCGCTGAGCCTGCGCGTCCGGAGCCTGTGCTCCGCAACGGGAGAGGCCACGACAGTGAGAGGCCCGCGTACCACAAAAAAAAAAAAAAAAAAAAAAAAAAAATTATTTTAATTTCTTAACCATTTTTCATTTTCTTTGCTCTGTTTTCTGTGTCTATTCTTATCTTCCTTCTAATTTACTCTTTTCTTTTTTTTGAAACAATGTCAAATTTACAGAAACTTTGAAAGTACAACACAAAGACATTTTCCCTTGAAACTTTTGAGAGTAAAATGTAGATATGATGCCCCATCACCACCAAATGCTTATGTGCATTTCCTACTAACAAGGAAATTCTTCCACATAACTACAAGTGTCAAATTTAGAGAACTGACATTGATATATTGTTACTATTTAATATTCAGCCTCAATTCAAGTTGGACCAATATCTCTAGCAATGTCCTTTACAGCAAAGAGGATCCAGCTCAGATTCTTACATTGCATTTAATTGTCACATTCCTTTAGTCTTCTTAGCTATCTACAACCATTTCTCAGTCTTTCCTTAGTTTTTAGGGCCTTGATGCTTTTGAAGATTACAAGGTAGTTAATTTAGACAAGTCAGTTTAGACTTGTCAGTTTTTCTACATGTTTATAATTCATTTTTGTATCACTGACTGTAAAAACAAACTCTGTGCTGTTGTGTATATCTATCTATCTATCTATCTATATATATATATATATATATATCACGTCTTCTTTATCCATTCATCTGTTGATGGACACATAGGTTGCTTCCATGTCTTGGCTATTGTAAACAGTGTTACTATGAACACTGGGGTACATGTATCTTTTCAAATTAGAGTTTTCGTCTTTTCCAGATATATGCCCAGGAGTGGAATTGCTGTATCTTTTTTTTAGTTTTTAAGGAATCTACCTACTGTTTTTCATAGTAGCTGCACAAGTTTACATTCCCACAGTGTAGGAGGGTTCCCTTTTCTCCACACCCTCTCCAGCATTTATTATTTGTAGATTTTTTGATGATAGCCATGCTGACTGGTGTGAGATGATACCTCATTTTGGTTTTGGTTTGCATTTCTCTAATAATTAGTAATGTTGAACATGTTTTCATGTGCCTGTTGGCCATCTGTATGTCTTCTTTGGAGAAAAGACCTATTTAGGTCTTCTGCCAATTTTTTTATTTTTTTAAATTGAGTTGTACGAGCTGTTTGTATATTTTGGAAATTAAGCCCTTTTCAGTCACATCATTTGCAAATATTTTCTCCCATTCCATGTGTTGTCTTTTTGTTTTGTTTATGGTTTCCTTTGCTGTTACACTGAGTTCACAATGCATCCCATTCCATGGTATTATTTAGATTTTCCTATTACTGGTAATGTTAACTTGGCCACTTAATTACAATGTTGTCTTCCAGGTTCCTCTACTAATTTTTTTCTCAAAAGTATTTTGTAAAGAGTTACTTTCAAACTATGTAAATATTCTGTTCCTCAACATGTTATTACTTAGTTCATTTATTTAAATTAGGATGGACTTGTGGATTTTTAAGGTCTTATAATCCACTGTTATCATTGTTTATTGTAATGTTCAAATTGTCCCAGATTTGGCCAGTGGGAATCCCTTAAAGATGGCTTCTGTGTCCTCTTGAATTGACCCTATTACTTCTTTACTTTCATGCACAACAAGATATTCCAGACTTATTTTGTACTTTCCCTGCCCTACACACTCATTCTTGTATCTACTTTTATGGCTGCTTTAGGGCTACAACAGCAGCTGAGTTGTCACGACAGAGATCACATGTGGTACTCTCTCTGGTTTGCACTGCTGCTCAGAGCACGAAAATCACAGTGATGCAGTATAACTCAACAGAGTTTCAAGAACTTCATAAATTGCTGTAATGTGACATTTACTTTTTGTTTTAATACCAGTTGTATACCAATCATGTCAAAACCAGAAAAGAAGAGAGAGGGGAACTTCAAATGACATGCCTGTAAGGCACAGTGGAGTGTAGATTATTTTATCAAATTAAATGGCAATGCATTGTGTTTATTATACAATGACACTATAGCCATGCTAAATGAATACAACATATGTTGACACTACCAAACTAAGCGCCTTCACAATATTTCCAACACACAGGAAAGCAAGAGTCAGAAAAAATTAGAAAATTTAAAAGGGAATAACTCATCACAGCAGACTTTCTTCACAAAAATTAAAAAAATATAAATGAGTTTCTTACTGCTGTGTTTGTTAGCCAATCAATGAAAGCCGTTTAACAATGACTGAGTTGATTAAATCATCTTTGCCTGCAGCAGGCAAGAGAATGTGTCTGGAGAAAAAAATACTTATTAAAACTATTAGCCTTTCAGCAAGAACAGTTGCTTGAAAGTTGAGGGCAGAGGGAGTATCATCAACAGTCAAAGACAAGGCAAATAATTTTGAATGGTTTTCCTTGGCTCTTGATGAATCCACAGATGTTAGTGATACTGCTCAGTGTTGTTTATTTGAGGAGTCAGCACTGAATTTGAAGTGACTGAAGAATTACTGCCCTTTGTGAGTAGTCTATGTAGAACATGAGAATATTTTCAAGAAAACTGAGAAAACACTAATTCAGTACCACCTGATATGGAATCTGCTAAGATAAGTTACAGAGGATGGTGGTTAAAAATAGGTACAGAACCAAACGATGTTTAGTTGGACAGATTTACAAAGCTTGTAAAAATGTAAGCCTACGTGAAAATTAAAGCCTATGATTATTCACTGTATTATTCATCAGCAAATACTTTGTGAAAATATTGGAATGTATCATGTGTTATTAAACCAGTGAACCTCATTTACTCTTGTGGACTTGTCCATTGTCAGTTTTGTGAATTTTTGACAGAAATAGAAGCTGAATATCCTGATCTCTCTAATACACACAGCACTTTGATGTCTTAACAGTGGTAAAGTGTTATTGTGATTTTTCATAAGAAAGGAAATGAAATGAAAAGAACTGCCCTCAACCACTTTTAGTGAACATGAATGATTTTGGAAATTAGCTTTAGGTGTAGATTTAATAACGTTTCCTAATGAATTCAACCAAAAATTACAAGGCTGCATAACGTTTACATGCAAAACTTACATGGCATTGAAGTCACCTAAAAAGCAACTAACATTGTTTGGGTCACAGAATAATGTCAAGCTGCTTTATATACTTCCCGACCTGTCAAAAGTTAAAACAAATGCAAGACCTCCACTCCCACACATCTTTCAAGGAGTATATTTTCCAAGCTCAAACTAAAGCTCCTCTAGTATATTTCCAACCTCGATGCAAGTGCAAAGAAAACCTGCATATTTCCAAACCCATTCAACTGTGCAATTGAGGAGCTTCCCCTCCAAATGAAACTGATTAATCTGCAATGTAATAACTAAAAGACAAACGTCAATAAAAGAATCTAATAGAATTTTATAAATGTATTCCAAGCAATTACAACGTTCAATTAAAATCATGTGTTCATGGATTGTGATACTATTCGGCAGTACCTATCAGTGTAAAAAAAGCATTTTCAAAGATGAAGTATTTAAAATCTAATTACAAACCAGGAATAACAGATGAATATTTATAATCAATTTTGATAATAGAGAACACTAACTTTGAACCTCAATTAAGTTTAATGCTATCCTCCCTGAAGAATTACATTCTTCTCATTCATACACTTGTATTACAAAAAATTCTGCTAAATAATTATTTCACATTTGGCAATAAAATTGTAGATTTTTATTTCCCTTCCTGTTATAGAAATAGTAACATAATACCCTCAATTTTGCCTCCTAGCCACAAAGCCTAAAATTTTTACTATCTGGCCCTTCACAGAAAAAGTTGGCTGACATCTGATTTAAATCACTTAAATTCCACTTGTATTCAAGCTATCAATCCATATGAGGTTATTATGATTTGGGGAAACTTAGGGATAGACAGACAGAGGTAAATGGAGATTTCTTGTTTTCCTATTATTTTGATAATTTCATGATAATTGACAGCACCACTGACAATACTGACAGGGTTTCAGAATCCAAACTGCAAATGATAGGTACAAATTACAAAAGGAAGATGCAAAAATATAGAGCTAAATGTAAAAGTTGAGAACTTAGTCAACTTCTCCTATCTGCTTTTATTCTACCTTATATGTCAAAATTTATATGAATTTTCTTAATTTTACATAATAAAAAATATTGGCTGAAAAAAACTACAAAAAGGATTACAAAACAATGAAATAAAAGCAAAAGAAATAATTGTAAGACCACACGAAAAGACAGAAATTATACCATGGCAACAATTCAATTCTATATAAAAAGTGAGAGTTTGAGAAAGGAGGAGTAACATGAAAAAAGATGAATGTTAATTATTCCACCTAAAAACTAAATTTAGCATAATCAGTAAGAAACATTCTAGTACACAGGAGAAAAATGGGTGTTTCTTCATTAATTAAAGATAATTTGGCATCACACTGAATAATCAGTTTTACAGGCATTGAATTTTTATAAGCAGGACTATATAAAATCACAAAAACATTCTCAGCAATTCAGCTATCCTCCAAATTCATACTTCTAAACATTAAAAGAGAGTGTTTAAATCTCATGCATTATAGGGATATTATTTGTCTATTATAGAGCAACTAAATAAAATTCTTAAAAGATGCAAACACTATAAAATAAATAGTTTAAGGATTCAAACTGGGCAACACTGAAAAAGCATTCTGAATGTTTCAAATTTTAAGTTACTTTACAGGTTCGCAAATATACTTACATCAAACATTTTAACATTTAAATCTGTATCATGTTATCATGGTAAAATCAGCAACAATACACTTTGCACAAGGTGATATGGAAATAAGGTGATGAACCATGCATCCTCTTTTTGCCTGGGAAAGTTCTGGTTTATTTCTCACATCCTGGCTGAACTATTAACAGCACCTCCTTTCATTTTTAAAGCATCAAAGTCAGGACAATGTATTAAATGGTCACCCTTTATATAAAGGAATGTCAAAGTTAAACATATCATAAAAGCATAATACAACACCATGCATACATGAACCAACCCAACTACCATAAGAGTGAGAGATTGGGGGGCGGGGGGAATGGAGGAAGAGAGAACAAAATTTGGGAAAAGACGGAATATTAAGAAATGGCCCTGAGACTCTGGAAGGGCTCACGCCAAGGAGTACTTCCCAGAACTTCTGCTGCCAGTGTCCTTGTCCCCACAGTGACCCACAGCCATGCCCTGCCTCTGGAGGAGACCCTCCAACACTAGCAGGTGACAGCTTGAAGAACCACTGTTACTTACCAACGTCTGATATAGATACCAAGATGAAGCATCTGTTAGCCTGGGCCACTGAGTTCAGTGCAGGCAGGACACCCTGGCCACAGCACCAACTTGCTTGGGACATGCACTTTAATCATTCGATAATATCTGCTGAACATTTACTATGTGTAAAGAAGAGTGTTGCTATGTGGGGCTGGATGTGAAGGGAGCAGTAAATTAAATCTGAAATTCCACCCTGAGAACTTCCTTACAGAGTCAGAGAGGCAGGAGAGGGCAGACAGCAGAAGCAAGAAGAACTACAATCCTGCAGCCTGTTGAACAAAAAAACACATTCACAGAAAGATAGACAACATGAAAAGGCAGAGGGCTATGTACCCGACGAAGGAACAAGATAAAACCCCAGAAAAACAACTAAATGAAGTGGAGACAGGTAACCTTCCAGAAAAAGAATTCAGAATAATGACAGTGAAGATGATCCAAACCTCAGAAAAACAATGAAGGCAAACGTAGAGAAGATGCAAGAAATGTCTCACAAAGACCTAGAAGAATTAAAGAACAAACAAACAGAGATGAACAATACAATAACTGAAAGGAAAACTACACTAGAAGGAAACAATAGCAGAATAACTGAGGCAGAAGAACGGATAAGTAACCTGGAAGACAGAATGGTGGAATTCACTGCTGCAGAACAGAATAAAGAAAAAAGAATGAAAAGAAATGAAGACAGCTTAAGAGACCTCTGGGACAACACAAAATGCAACAACATTTGCATTACAGGGGTCCCAGAAGGAGAAGAGAGAGAGAAAGGACCCGAGAAAATATCTGAAGAGATTATAGTCGAAAACTTCCCTAACATGGGAAAGGAAATAGTCACCCAAGTCCAGGAAGCGCAGCAAGTCCCATATAGGATAAACCTAAGGAAAAATACTATGACACATAGTAATCAAATTGGCAAAAATTAAAGACAAAAAAAAATTATTGAAAGCAGCAAGGGAAAAATGAAAAATAACATACAAGAGAACTCCCATAAGCTTAACAGCTGATTTCTCAGCAGAACAAGCCAGAAGGGAGTGGCACGATATACGTAAAGCGATGAAAGGGAAGAACCTACAACAAAGATTTCTCTACCCAGCAAGTATCTCTTTCAGATTCGACAAAGAAATCAAAAGGTTTACAGACAAGCAAAAGCTAAGAGAATTCAGCACCACCAAACCAGCTCTACAACAAAGCTAAAGGAGCTTCTCTAAGTGAGAAACAGAAAAGTAGAAAAGGCCTACAAAAACAAACCCATAACAATTAAGAAAATGGTTAATAGGAACATACATACACATAATTACCTTAAATGTGAATGGATTAAATGCTCCAACCAAAAGACACAGGCTTGCTGAATGGATAAAAAAACAAGACCCATATATATGCTATCTACAAGAGACCCACTTCAGACCTAGGGACACATACAGACTGAAAGTGAGGGGATGGAAAAAAGATATTCCATGCCAATGGAAAGCAAAAGAAAGCTGGAGTAGCAACACTCATATCAGATAAAATGGACTTTAAAATAAAGAATGTTACAAGAGACAAGGAAGGACACTACATAATGATCAAGGGATCAATCCAAGAAGAAGATATAACAATTATAAATATATATGCACCCAACATAGGAGCAACTCAATACATAAGGCAACTGCTAACAGCTCTAAAAGAGGAAATCGAAGGTAACACAATAATAGTGGGGGACTTTAACACCTTACTTACACCAATGGACAGATCATCCAAAATGAAAATAAATAAGGAAACAGAAGCTTTAAATGACACAATAGACCAGATAGATTTAATTGATATTTATAGGACATTCCATCCAAAAACAGCAGATTACACTTTCTTCTCAAGTGCACACAGAACATTCTCCAGGATAGATCACATCTTGGGTGACAAATCAAGCCTCAGTACATTTAAGAAAATTGAAATCAGATCAAGCATCTTTTCAGACCACAACACTATGAGATTAGAAATGAATTACAGGGGGAAAAAAATAAAAAACACAAACACATGGAGGCTAAACACTACGTTACTAAATAACCAAGAGATCACTGAAGAAATCAAAGAGAAAATCAAAAAATTCCTAGAGACAAATGACAATGAAAACACAACGATCCAAAACCTACAGGATGCAGCAAAGCAGTTCTAAGAGGGAAGTTTATAGCAATAAAAGCCTACCTCAAGAAATAAGAAAATTCTCAAATAAACAATGTAACCTTACACCTAAAGGAACTAGAGAAAGAAGAACAAACAAAACCCAAGGTTTGTAGAAGGAAAGAAATCATAAAGATCAGAGCAGAAATAAATGAAATAGAAACAAAGAAAACAATAGCAAAGATAAATAAAACTAAAAGCTGGTTCTTCGAGAAGATAAACAAAATTGATAAACCATTAGCCAGACTCATCAAGAAAAAGAGGGAGAGGACTCAAATCAATAAAATTAGAAATGAAAAAGAAGTTACAACAGACACCGCAGAAATACAAAGCATCCTAAGCGACTACAAGCAAATCTCTGCCAATAAAATGGATAACCTGGAAGAAATGGACAAATTCTTAGAAGGGTATAACCTTGCAAGACTGCACCAGGAAGAAATAGAAAATATGAACAGAGCATTCACAAGTAATGAAATTGAAACTGTGATTAAAAATCTTCCAAAAAACAAAAGTCCAGGACCAGATGGCTTCACAGGTGAATTCTATCAAACATTTAGAGAAGACCTAACACACATCCTTCTCAAACTCTTCCCAAAAATTGCAGAGGAAGGAACACTCCCAAACTCATTCTATGAGGCCACCATCACCCTGATACCAAAACCAGACAAAGATACTACAACAAGAGAAAATTACAGACCAGTATCACTGATGAATATAGATGCAAAAATCCTCAACAAAATACCAGCAAACAGAATCCAACAACACATTAAAAGGATCATACACCATGATCAAGTGGGATTTAACCCAGGGATGCAAGGATTCTTCAATATATGCAAATCAATCAATGTGATACACCATATTAACAAATTGAAGAATAAAAACCATATGATCATCTGAATAGATGCAGAAAAAGCTTTTGACAAAATTCAACACCAATTTATGATAAAAACTCTCCAGAAAGTGGGCATAGAGGGAACCTACTTCAACATAATAAAGGCCATATATGACAAACCCACAGCAAACATCATTCTCAATGGTGAAAAACTGAAAGCATTTCCTCTAAGATCAGGAACAAGACAAGGATATCCACTCTCACTGCTATTATTCAACATAGTTTTGGAAGTCCTAGTCTTGGCAATCAGAGAAGAGAAAGAAATAAAAGAAATACAAATTGGAAAAGAAGAAGTAAAACTGTCACTGTTTGCAGATGACATGATACTATACATAGAGAATCCTAAAGATGCCACGAGAAAACTACTAGAGCTAATCAATGAATCTGGTAAGGTTGCAGGAATCAAAATGAATGCACAGAAATCTCTTGCATTCCTGTACACTAATGATGAAATATCTGAAAGAGAAATTAAGGAAACACTCTCATTTACCATTGCAACAAAAAGAATAAAATACCTAGGAATAAACCTACCCAGGTAGACAAAAGACCTATATGCAGAAAAGTATAAGAAACTGATGAAAGAAATTAAAGGTGATACCAACAGATGGAGAAATACACCATGTTCTTGGATTAAAAGAATCAATATTGTGAAAATGACTATATTACCCAAAGCAATCTACAGATTCAATGCAATCCCTATTCAAACAACCAATGGCATTTTTTACGGAACTAAAATAAAAAATCTTAAAACTTGTATGGAGACACAAAAGACCCCGAAGAGCAAAAGCACTCCTGATGGAAGAAAACAGAGCAGGAGAAATTAGAGTCCCTGACTTCAGACTATACTACAAAGCTAAAAAATAAAAGAAAAACAAAACCTTTACAGACAAGCAAAAGCGAAGAGAATTTAGCACCACCAAACCAGCTTTAAAACAAATGCTAAAGGAACATCTCTAGACAAGAAACACAGAGAAGGAAAAGACCTACAATAACCACCTCAAAACACTTAGGAAACTGGTAATAGGAACATATATATCGATAATTACCTTAAATGTAAAGCGATTAAATGCTTCAACCAAAAGAGATAGACTGGTTGAATGGATATGAAAACAAGACCCATACATATGCTGTCTACAAGAGACCCACTTCAGACTTAGGGACACATACAGACTGAAAGTGAGGGGATGGAAAACTATATTCCATGCAAATGGAAAGTAAAAGAAAGCTGGAGTAGCAATTCTCATATCAGACAAAATAGACTTTAAAATAAAGACTATTACAACAGACAAAGAAGGACACTACATAATGATCAAGGGATCGATCCAAGAAGAAGATATAACAATAGTAAATATTTATGCACCCAACATAGGAGCACCTCAATACATACGGCAAATGCTAACAGCCATAAGAGAGGAAATTGACAGCAACACAATCATAGTACGGAATTTTAACACCCCACTTTCACCAATGGACAGATCATCCAGAATGAAAATAAATAAGGAAACACAAGCTTTAAATGACACAGTAAACAAGATGGACTTAATTGATATTTATAGGACATTCCATCCAAAACCAACAGAATACACTTTCTTCTCAAGTGCTCATGGAACATTCCCCAGAATAGATCATATCTTGGGTCACAACTCAAGCCTTGGTAAATTATAAAAAATTGAAATCGTATCAACTATCATTTCCAACCAGAACGCTAGATATCAATTACAGGAAAAAATCTGTAAAAAAATACAAACACATGGAGGCTAAACAATATGCTACTAAATAACCAAGAGATCACTGAAGAAAACAAAGAGGAAATCAAAAAATACCGAGAAACAAATGACAATGAAAACATTACAACCCCAAACCTATGGGATGCAATAAAAGCAGTTCTAAGAGGGAAGTTTATAGCAATACAATCCTACCTCAAGAAATAAGAAAAATCTCATATAAACAACCTAACCTTATACTTAAAGCAATTAGAGAACAAAGAACAAAAAAACACCAAAGTTAGCAGAAAGAAAGAAACCATAAAGATCAGATCCGAAAGAAATGAAAAAGAAATGAAGGAAAGGATACCAAAGATCAATAAAACTAAAAGCTGGTTCTTCGAGAAGATAAACAAAATTAGTAAACCATTAGCCAGACTCATCAAGAAAAAAAGTGAAAACACTCATATCAATAGAATTACAAATGAAAAAGGAGTAACAACAGACACTGCAGAAACACAAAGGATCATGAGAGATTACTATAAGCAAGTGTATGCTAATAAAATAGATAACCTGGAAGAAATGGACACATTCTTAGGAAAGCACAACTTTCTGAGACTGAACTAGTAAGAAACAGAAAATATAAGCAGACCAATCACAAGCACTGAAATTGAAACTGATTAAAAATCTACTAACAAATAAAAGCCCAGGGTGAGATAAGGCTTCACAGGTGATGTTACGAATGCCTGGAGTTCCCATTTTATGAAATAGGCCTCAGTGCCAATGTTCATTTTGGAAAGCCAACAGTGTAAAATCAGGAATAATTTATTCTTAAAATCCATATTTTATTAAGATATGTGCAGCAGAGCAAAATATAACTGTTTGCAAAGAAAAATAAAAAGTTACAGAACTTTAAATTTTGAATCCTTAAGCAAAAATTTAGATATTTAACTTAGGGCTTTCCTGGTGGCGCAGTGGTTGAGAGTCCGCCTGCCGATTCAGGGGACATGGGTTCATGCCCCGGTCCGGGAAGATCCCACATGCCGTGGAGCGGCTGGGCCCGTGAGCCATGGCCGCTGAGCCTGCACGTCTGGAACCTGTGCTCCACAACGGGAGAGGCCACAACAGTGAGAGGCCCGCATACCGCAAATAAACAAAAAAACAAACAAACAAATAAATAAATAAAGATATTTAACTTAAACTCCATAAGAAAATGAGTGTGTGTGTGTGTATGTAAATAAAGGCCTTTTTGGATGGAAAATGCATACTACCTCGATGGGGGGGGGTTATGTTTACTACTACATTTATATTAAATGGAACATACATGTTTTAAGTATAATAATCCTCCAATAATAAAAACTATGTGGAGAAGAAAAACAAGGTTCTAGTTTAATAAGTTATATATAACAAATGCACTAAAATCACCATATTTATTTAAGATGATTAAAGAATATAAACAGAAGCATTATAACTTTGTGGATTTAAAGAAAAAACAAAACCCTCACACTGACCTCTTCCCAATATAAGAAGATGAAAAAACACAAAAAAATATAGTTTTGTGGGTTTTTTTACTCTGAGTTCTCAAAAGCTATTACTGATGGTTATGTGAGAGAATATCTATGTTATATGTATGGGGAAGGTATTTATGGGAAAAAATATTTCCAATATATTCTCCTTTGGTTCAAAACATATACATTTATAAAGATGTGTGTAGAGAGAGGAGGAAGGCAGAGGAGGGAGGGAGGGCTGATAAAGGGGGTGCAAATAGTAAACAACTGGTGAATTTGGGTAAAGAGTACATGGGAGTTTCCTGCATTATTGAAACTTCTCAACAAGTTTGAGGTTACATCAAAATAGTTACCAAGGAAAAAAGTTAATTCTATTAAATTTAGCCAAAAGTTTCCGTTTTTACTAACCACAATATTCTGTTTGTGAATAATTTTCTACTCCTTAAAAGCCAATAAATGCTTCTGTTTCACCCAATTACTACCATACTTAAATTAATCAAATTTAAATCTGATAAAAACAACAGTAGTCAAACAAATTCTTGAAAAATATAAGATTAAAAACTTCTACACAAAGAATAAACTCCAAGAGAAAAGATGCAAATAAAATGACTATCATAATCTTTTGTTTTTTATTTGCAAGTATAAACCCGAAGAAAAACAAAAGCCTGGAACATGGCATCTGTCATATCAGAATATAAAAAGATGATCCTGGCACAAAATGAAAAAGCTCTAATTCATTTGCAAATCAAGCCTGCCGGTTCCATTTCAAGCTGGCGGTAACTGTCAAGAGTTAACAAGATAATCACTTTCAATCCTGCCTTCAATGGTACATTACACTGTTATTCCATTCAATAAGGCCGTTCTTTGGGGCACTAGATGAATGGTTTTCATTTCTAACTCACACAAAAAGTTGTGCGGGGGGGAAAAATCCACGGGGCTTAAGAAAGAAATCCCTTTATGGGCATTTATCTGTCGGTACTTGCTTTTAGGCAAAATGAGATATTTTGAAACATCAGTGTCCATTCACTTCCTCTATTCCTTTATGCCCTTAATCCCTTAAACAAAAAAACTGGCATATGAGAAAAGTGCAAAACCAGTTTCATCTTCTAAATTATCAATGCACACTAAATAAAAATTCTCTATTAAAATGATGCTAGGCAAATATAATGCTATTCTACACAAAAGACTAATACTAACCAATCTTCTCTCTCTCTCATGGTAACTCACATGACTTTCCTGGATTACTCACCTATATTTTGGATAAAATGCGGGTGCTTAAAATTTCATAGTTCCTCCTATTTTACTTCCAGTGACATGCATGCCTAAAAAGGATAATTAAAAAACAAAACAAAAACCTTTCCAGATCATTCCTAGTTCAATGAAAATGAGTTTTAACTAACTATATCCTTATTAATGTATTTATCAAAAGGCATTATAAAATTTTTTACTATTTCATGGTTTAACTTATTTACTAACAAATGTAGTAAAGGTACTTGTAAAGCGTTTGTGAAAAGATATGGAAACTGCATAAAAAATGTATTTTGATTTCAATTAAAGAAAAATACAAAGTACAAGGATTTAAGTACCTACTACATACTAATAGACAATTAGGTCATCTTCACACTACAGTCTATGAGAGTAAAAGGACATTAAAATCTCTTCCCTGGTTGCTTATGCTACCTTATATCTATCAATTTCATCCAAAGTCAAAGTGTAAATTTACAAGGACCATCTGAGTATGAATTACATCTTATTATTCAGGTCTATTTAGCAAAAACAACAATTAATCTTTCTCCACCCACCCCCTCAATTCAGGAAATAGTATTGCTATATATTTCTATGTAAATCACAATCTCCAGCCAAGACTTTTAATCCTTTCATAATCCCTAATTATCAGGGGTAAACTTGGATTTTTAAAATTCAAATGTTTACAAATGTTTAAAGTCCTTCTAAAATCATTACTTTAAAAAAATTTCATTTATATTGTATCCAAAGGGTTTAAGAAGTTAGAACACTCACCTTTATGACTGCAAAGACTACACACTTAAATTTAAAAATTCAGATGACTTCATGAATTCAGACAACACATAAGGATAATCCTTTTATACTAAGTGAGAAGTCTTCTAACTAGGCACCTTTCTACAGCAGCACAAGTTCATCAATTCTTCCAAACTCAGATCTGACCTGTTGGTTTGCACCAAAAAGGAGAAAACTATCCCTGTCCTTATATAAGAAAAAATAACAGTAAAAGATTTATGGGAAAGTAAGTTAGAAACTTTTACATTATCAGATAGACCTGGCCATTAATATTTAAATTTTAAAATAATATCTAAACTAAAATTTGTCATTATGAAAAAATTCTCATGAATTTGTATATTTTTTAAAGTTCTTAATAAAATTTAAGTTATATAAGAAAAATAGTACATTTAAACCATAAATGGCTTGTGTTAAATTCACAGTACAAAGAAAAAGCTTACATGGTATTCTAAAATGTCTATAATATTGAGCACATTTTATTATTCCAGATTTAAAACCCTGGTAACAGACATATTAAATACACCAAGTCAATAGTGAGTATTGTGGTATGTTCAATAAATTTATGACTGAAATGCATGACTACAATGTGTAATTTAAAACCAATTGGTGACAACACTAGAAATTCCTAAAGAAATCGTCAGACACAAGGCTATCTGCAGAGCTCAACTCTTCTTAGAGTCTACCATTGTGAGTCAGTCCCCATACAGAGTGAGGACACTAGGGTCACCCTATCATTGGGCTACCCTATCCTTTTTTTGGGTTCCAGGATTGTTGTTAACTCAGGAGGTAGAAGTGTTTGATCCTTCAGCTTCAAGCTGCCCTGCTGCAGCTCTTTCCCTCATTAGATCCCTGGGGTTAGCTCTAAGCAAACACAGCAGCAAAGGCAGCAGGGAGTATGAGGCATCTCCTATACATCAACCACTGGAACAATGATGAAGAGTGTTTGAGGAACACCACAATCCTAGAACAAAAGCCTTATGGAGAGTCATAAACAGGCTCAAACAAGCAACCTGGTGTCCTGAATTATGTATGCGGTGGCCCTTTACTTACACTGACAACTGACAATGAAATCCTCTGTTTACACAAATACAGTTTTTAAATTGCAGGAATACCTATTTGCAAAGAGAACTTTTGTTTTTGAAATAGGATACCCAGAGTCCTACAATCTTTATAATAATGAACACCTATTCCAGAAAACATGTTTCTAACACAGGTAAACTTTACCTATCTCAAAAGGATAAAAATGGATAAACATTCAAATTATTGTTACCATAAAATATAGACAACTTTTTCACGCTGGCAAAAGAATTTATTTGAATTTCTGAATAACTGCAATGAACTGACATTCGAAAATAATTCCCTTTTAATTTCTTTACTTAAAAGAAGTTCTTCATAAAATACTTTAAATGTCAAGATATGTATTCTTATTTCTTCAAAGTATCAAAAGAAATAAATAAGGTATTTCAGGTAGGTAACTCCTTAAAAGTGAGTAAAACAAGAAATCTCTTTACTGAAAATGCTAGAAAGCATGGTAATTGGGGAAAATAAACTTCATTATCAAATGAATAAGATAGAGAGGAGAGAAACTTAATTAGCATGCAGAAATGAGATATTTTAAATGCTTCAAATTTTGAGAATATGATGAAACTTTACTCAAGATGATTCTTATTTATCATGCATGTTAAACAAATATTAATTATATTAATTTATCACAATTATAATAAGATAAACTAATGAAATCATTTTCTAAATATTATTTGGGAACATTTGAATGTTTTAAACATATCTGAAATTATTATCCATAATTCATAAAGAGCTCCTAAAAAAATCAAGTAACATTAAAAATATGAACACAAAAATTAATAAACAGAAATTAACTGGCAATTCATCAATAAAATATAAATGATCAATTACTTTATAAAAGATGTTCAACCCTAATAATATTTAAGAAATAAATATCAACCTAATAAAATATCTCTTTGCAAGGGTGCCTACTGGAGTTGCAAAACTTTCTTTAAAATTATACCCTTTTAGATGTTGGCTGGGGGAAATGAACGTCATATACAGTGCTTTTGGGTGTATAAATTACCACAACCTTTACAGGATGCAATTAAGGAATATGTACTCTTAGCCCTATCAATCTAGTCCTGGAAATCTTAAGAAAATAAACAAATATAAAATAATTTTGTACCATGATGTTGCTGACATAATGGGATACTGGTTAAGTCAGAGGTGAAGACTCAATAATGCTAAAGACTGAACACTGAGGACTAGAGAAAGGGGAAAATACTGTAGATTCATATGAGGGAATGATATCTTTTACAGTCATTAAAAGTATCATTTTAGAAAAATGCTCATAATGTACTCTTTAAAAAGAGACATTAAAAATATATACAGGGCTTCCCTGATGGCGCAGTGGTTGAGAATCTGCCTGCCAATGCAGGGGATACGGGTTCGAGCCTGGTCTGGCAAGATCCCACATGCTGCAGAGCAAATGGGCCCGTGAGCCACAACTACTGAGCCTGCACGTCTGGAGCCTGGGCTCCGCAACAAGAGAGGCCGCGACAGTGAGAGGCCCGCACACCACGATGAAGAATGGCCCCCCCTACTTCCCTGGTGGCGCAGTGGTTGAGAGTCCGCCTGCCGACGCAGGGGACACAGGTTCGTGCCCCGGTCTGGGAAGATCCCACATGCCGTGGAGCGGCTGGGCCTGTGAACCATCGCTGCTGAGCCTGCGCATCCGGAGCCTGCGTGTCCGGAGCCTCTGCTCCGCAACGGGAGAGGCCACAACAGTGAGAGGCCCGCGTACTGAAAAAAAAAAAAAAGAATGGCCCCCGCTTGCCACAACTAGAGAAAGCCCTTGCACAGAAACGAAGACCCAACACAGCCAAAAATAAATAAATAAATAAATTTATTTAAAAACAAACAAACAAACAAAAAAAATATATATATACAGTACGAGGTCAATTTTGTAAAAACACAAACATTGAGAAAAAGACTATGATATTACTAAAATGTAAACAAGCCTTTTTCGTGAGGTGTTATGGGTAACTTTTATTGCCTTTTCTTACTCTGCTCAATAATTCTGATATTATTTTATAATGAACACATATATTTTCATATTCAGGAAAAACAAAGAGAAAAATTTCTACTTTAAAAGAGTGAAATCTCTGCAATAAAAAAAAAAAAAACTAACCAGAAAAATTAATTCCCCAATACCCCAGGGAGTAAAACTTTTACTATAATCTTTCTAAATTTATATACACTCACATCAGCACAGAAATCTCTACATAAAAATGACTGAAACATTTAGCAAATAAAAGCCTGTTGAAGATGGAAACATAAAATAATCTTCAGCCAAAATTTTGATCCCATCATTTCCAAAGCTATTGACTCATTACTTTGAATGAAAGGTAAATACCTCAGAGATTATATTTTCAATTTTTAAAACAAAAGGGAAAATCTACTGTGATTAATAAAATGTTCTTTGAAGAGTTCTATGCATTTTTAAACTATCAGTAATAATACACAAATTAAAGTTTTAGTGTAAAAATTCTCTCATGTCACAGTATCTTTATTTTAAAGGTTTTGTTACAATGCAATTTTAAGATTAAAATTAAGATTACCTGAGGAGGGTGGGAGGGAGGCTCATGAGGGAGGGGTTATAGGTATACATATAGGTGATTCACTTTGCTGTACAGCAGAAACTAACACAACATTGTAAAGCAATTATAATCCAAAACAGATATTTGTAAAAAATTAAGAGTAACTCTAATGAAACTGAAGAAATAAATGGTGGAACAAAACTTCCAATAGATAAAAACTGTAAAACGTAGTAAAAGAAATTTATTCAAAGATACTGGACAACATCGAAAAAAACCACCAAGAATAATTTAATCTCAAAAATTTCACCTGGAAATGAAAATAATCACCATTCTGTGGCTTTCTGGTATGAGGGCACTCCTGTCCATCATAGCTGTGGCTGCAGAAACTTAATGGCAGAAAACCACCACCTTGTAGCTCAAGGTGCCAGGCTCAGAGTTTAGGGCTAAAAGAGCACAGGAAATTTAAAGGGGGAAATGCTGGCAGCAAGAGAATCACAGGAGTATGACCCAAGTCTGAATATAAATTCTGTCCAAATCCCTGACTGACAGCTAAACTACACAGAGTTGGGGAAATTTTCTGGGAATCCAGTAAAACATTATATAGAGATTAGAGAGAAATGTACTGGATGCTTTTTGTAATTGAATGCATCCCCCAAACATGTGTGCTGTGGACTGAGTGCGGCCCCCAAAAACTCATATGTTGAAACCCTTATCTCCAATGTGATTGTATTTGGAGGTAGAGCCTTTCGGTGGTGATTAGGTTTAGTTGAGGTCATGAGGGTAGATCCTCCATGATTGAATTATTGCCCTTATAAGGTGGGAAAGAGACCAGAGCCTTCCCTCACCATGTGAGGATACAGGAAGAAGGCAGCCATCTGCAAACCAAGAAAAGGGTCCTCATCCACCAGATATCGACCATGCTGGCACTTTGATCTCATACTTTCAGTCTCCAGAACTGTGAGAAATAAATGTTTGTTGTTTAAGTCACTCAATCTGTGGTATTTTGTTACAGCAGCCAGAACCCATTAAGTCAATGAACATCTCTGGTGGCAGAAAACTGAAGTAGAATGTACTTGAAGCATCTAAGTATAAATTGTAAAGTCAGTAGAGTAGCTGAAAATTAGGGAATCATCCATAGAAGAAAAGCAGACAAGATGAGCTCTATCTCAACCTAAATTCTTGGCTGACAACCAAAGGACAGAATAGACTACCCCAACCACCTCAAGAACCAGACTGACAAAGCAGCAGTGGGAAACCATAACAATATAGGAATATTGGATACTGCTGAGACACATGGAGGGAAATTTTGCAGTTTCAAATGAGAAACGTGCAAAAACAAAACAATACAAAATAAGACAATAATCCCCAAAAGAGCACAACTGAATCCAGAGTGGCTAAAATGTTCAATTTTTAAGTAAAAATAACTAGACATGCAAATAAACAATTAAGTAATCGTGAATCATATACAACAAAAGTGAACACAGGGCTTCCCTGGTGGTGCAGTGGTTGAGAGTCTGCCTGCCGATGCACGGGACACGAGTTCGTGCCCTGGTCTGGGAGGATCCCACGTGCCATGGATTGGCTAGGCCCGTGAGCCATGGCTGCTGAGCCTGCGCGTCCAGAGCCTGTGCTCCACAACAGAAGAGGCCACAACGGTGAGAGAGAGGCCCATGTACCGCAAAAAAAATAACAATAATAATAAAGTGAACATAAACTATGAGTCAATTAGACATTACTGATAATTTCAGCATACAGGGATTTCTTGGCAGCTATTACAAATTGTTCAAATATTGAAGGAAAAAATAGTGTCAATGAATGAACAGATAGGAATCTCATCAGCAGTATAGAAACTATTTTTTTTGAAAAGGATATTCAAAAGCTATAAGAAATAGTGAAATTAAAATTCACGAAATGAGGTCAAGATAAGATATAAAAGGGACTTCTGGGTTGGTGCAGGGGTTAAGAATCCACCTGCCAATGCAAGGGACAAGGGTTCGAGCCCTGGTCCGGGAAGATCCCACATGCCGCAGAGCAGCTAAGCCCGTGTGCCACAACTACTGAGCCTGCGTGCCTGCGCACCTAGAGCCCATGCTCCATAACAAAGAAAGCCACCACAATGAGAAGCTCACGCAATGCAACAAACAGTAGCCCCTGCTCGCTGCAACTAGAGAAAGCCCACACACAGCAATGAAGACCCAACACAGACAAAAATATATTTAAATATATATATATATATATATGATAGAAAAGAGCAAAACAAAAATCAGTGAACTTTAAAGATAGATCAATATGTTATCCAATCTGGAGTACAAAAAGAAGGAAAGAAAAAAAGGATAATGAACAGGACCTCAAGAGATCTATGGAACAACAGCAAGCAGTCCAACATATGTGTAAGTGGAATACCAAGAGGAAGGGAAGATATGAACAAACAGAACATTTTAAGAAATAAGTTCCCCCACAAGGGAAAAGAGTTGGGGGGAAATATATATATATATATATATATATATATATATATATATCTATATATCTCCACAGAGTGGTTATATTCATATATGTATATATGAATCACTTTGCTGTATACCTGAAACTAGCACATTATAAATCAACTATACTTCAATTTTAAAAAAAGGTAAAATTTTTCCTTAAATGTGCACTTCTGCACCAGTAGCTATGTTCTCTTTGCCTACAGACCACATTTTTAAGTCAGTAAGTTTATTCACTTCTTGACAATACAGCTGTGAAAGAAAGAGAAAAAAAAAATTACATAGGCAAAAAGTTCACTGAACAAGTGGGATAAACATAAAGAAAACCATTCTTACACGCATGACAGTAAAACAGCTAAAAGTCAAAGATAAAGAGAAAACAGGAAAAAGTCCAGAGAACAAAAATACTTTACATAAAGGAACAATTATAAGATTACAGCTAACTTTACACCTGAAACTATGAAACCCAGAACAGCATTTGAAGTGATGAAAGAAAAAATTGTCAATCAAGAATTATATATCAAGAAAAACTCTTTCAAAATTGAAGGTGAAATAAAGACACTATTCCTTAGGATAAGTAAAATGGGAAAAGTTGAACTAGAATGGAATGAATTAAAGATGCACTTTAATGGGATAAGTTAAAGATGTAATCTACGGTGTAACAACGAAAAATAATACAAGGAGATATAGCTTGAAAAACAAAGAAGTTTAAATGAAATACTAAAAATTATTTTAGTAACAGGAAAGAAGAAAGAAAAATGTATGTGATAGTTGAAGCTAATCTAAGCAAAGTAAGAGATATATATACACAACTATATCAATAATTACACTAGATAAAAATCTAAACAATAGAAAACTAAACAATCCAATTAAAAGGCACAGTCAAAACTGAATTTAAAAAAAAAAAAGCCCTAAACATAAGGCTGTCAAGAAGAGACTCAAATTAAATATAAAGAGCAAAGACTGAACAGAGAAGGCAGAAAAAAGATGGACTATGCAGTCCGTAATAATAAAAAAGCTAGGATAAATACATCAATATTCGACAAGAGAAACTTCAGAGAAACAAGGATTACTACAGGGAAAAAGAAAATTACTACTACAGATAGAACCCAGGTAGAGCCTGGCAAATGACCCAATTTAAAGAGTCAAGAGAGCTAAGATTCCATGGAGACTAAAGCAGCTAGAGAGTTTATAAGACAGAGTACAGGAGAGGAGAGAGTAGCACAGAGACAGAACTCTGGAAATCTACTGAGAATTCCCTTTGTATACTCAGCAAAGTACTAACTAGTGCATGCCTGTAATGAAGGAACACACATCCCAAAGAATTGTATATCAGAGCCTGGTGCTCACACAAAGTGGGAAAGAATGCCTGTTCCAACAAATCAGACAAGGAAAACTCATAATGCACAAAGCACTGGTTAGAATACTCAACAAGTTCATACTTCAGTTGTGGGGAATAGTTAACACCAGACTGAGTGCTTCTCCAGACCCCCCTAACATATCATAACAGCGAGACCTAAGAGGACCAAATTTTCTCCAATTAACTGCATCCCAGAACAAAGCTTTAAGAATATTTTTGGATTGCAAAAATATCCAGGCAAATCCAGAATGTGGTTGAAGATTTCAGTTCCTTTCTTCTCAATATTTGATAGAACAAGTGGAAAGAAAATCAGCAGGGACATAACAGATGTGACTACACTATAAACCAACTTGACCCAATTGACATTTACGGAATACTCCATGAAATAACAAACAGAATACACAATGTTTTTCAAAACATTCACTAAAATAGAACATATTCTGAGCCATAAAATGTCTCAATAAATTTAAAAGGATTTACATCAAAGTATGCTCCTTCACACAATGAAAGTAAATTAGAAATGAGTTACAAAAAGATGTCTAGAAAATCCCCAAATATCTGGAAACTAAGTATCATACTTTTAAATAACCCCTGGCCAAAGAATAAATCAAAATGAAATGAGAAATTATTTGAACTGAATGAAAATGAAAACACAGCATATCAGAACCTACGGATGCTACTGAAGGAGAAGATATTTGGCACTAAGTACCTATAGGAGAAAAGATAAAAGGTCTAAAATCAATGGTCTCAGTTTATACCTTAAGAAACTAAAACAACAACAACAACAAATTAAACCCAACATAAGCAGTAAAAAGGAGATTATACAATTCGATGTGAAAAGCAATGAAACAGAAAACAGAAAAACTATAGAGGAAAGCAATGAACCTAAATCTGGTTCTTTGAGAAAATCAATAAAACTGATAAACCTCTAGGCAGACTGATGAGAAAAAAAGAGAGAAGACACAAATTATCAATATCAGGAATAAATGAAGTGACATCCGTATAGATTCTACAGATATTAAAAGGATAAAAAGAAACATTACAAACAGCTTTATGTCTATACATTCAATAACTTAGGTAAAATAAACTAACCCCATGAAAGACAAACTACCAAAGCTCACTCAAGAAGAAATAAACTGAGTAACAGTATTTCTCTAATTTGTTTAGTAATTTCTCTACTAAAGAAATTTAATTTTTAGTCAAAAGCCTTTCCACAAAGAAAAATCCAGGTCCAAATGGTCTCACTCCTGGATTTTATCAAATACTTAAGAAAGAACACCAATCCTATACAAACTCTTCCAGAAAATTGGAAAATAAATAATACTTCCCAACTCATTCTCTGATGCCAGCATTATCCTGAGACCAAATACAAAGAAAATTACAAGAAAATAAAACTGCAGACCAATATTCCTTACAGAAGACAGATGACAGAAGACAGAAGACAGTTATAAACATAATTTTAGCAAGTCAAATGCAACAATATACAAAAAAGGTAATGCATCGTGACCAAGTGGAGTTTTATACCATAAATGCAAAAGTGTTTTATATTTGAAAATCAATCAATGTAATTCACCATATTAACAATTAGATAAGGAAAAAATATGATAATCTCAGTAGTCACAAAAATAGCACTTGACAAAATCCAACATTTATCACTAAAAAACTCAGCAAACTAGGACTAGAAGGGCACTTCCTTAACCTGACAAAAGGCATTTACCAAAATCTTCCAGCTAACATCATACATAATGGTGAAAAAGACTGAATGCTAACTAAGATCAGAAACAAGACAAGGATGTCAATCTTACCACTTCTATTCAAGGTTGCAATGGAGGCTCTAGCCTGAGCAATCAGGCAAGAAAAAGAAATAAACAGCATCCCGATTGGAAATGAGCAAAACTGCCTTTATTGCAGATATGATCACCCATGTAGAAAATCTTAAAGAATCTATAAAAAAGCAACTAGAATGATATGAGTTTAATGAGGTGGAAGGATACAAGATCAATATACCAAATTCAACTGTATTTCTGTATACTAGAAACAATCAGAAATTGAAAAAATATATATTTATGCATTTACAGTATTATCAAAAATATGAAATACTTCAGGATAAATATGAAAAAAGAAAGTATCATAGGCGCCTAAAATGTAAGCTACAAAACACTGATGAGACCTCAATAAATGGAGAAATATATCTTGTGAGGGGGTCAGAAGACTCAATATCATTAAGATGTTAATTCTCTCCAAATTGATCTACAGATTCAATGCAATCCCAATCAAAATGTAAGCAGGGTACTTTGTAGAGATTGAGAGGATGATTACAAAGTTCATATGGTAATACAAAGGACCTAAGATAGTAAAGACACCTTTGAAAAAAGAATAAAGTTGTAAGGCTGTGACTACATGATGCTAAGTATTATAATGGTACAATAATCAAAACAGTGTGGTATGGCATCAAGATAGACAAGTATTTCAGCAGAACACAATACCTATGCATTTGTGGACAACTGACTTTATTACAAAAATACAAAGGCAATTCAATAAAGGAAAGATTGTCCCATCAAAAAAATGATGCTGGAAATACTGAATTTTCAATATGCAAAAAGAAAAAATGAACGTTGATCCATAACTCATACTATACTCAAATTTTATCTCAAAATAGACCACAGAACCTAAATGTATAAAACTTGTGGAAGACAACAGAAGAAAGCCTTTGTGGCCTTTGGTTAGGCAAAGATGTCTTAAGTCAATACCAAAAGCATGATCTATAAAATAATAAATGAATTAACTGAACTTCATCAAAACTAAAAACTTCTGTCCTTCAAAAGGCACTCCTAGTGAATGAAGAAAAGCTACAGCATACATCTAATAGAGTAGCTGAATCTTGAATACACAAAGAACTCTCCAAGCTTAATAATAAGGAAACAACCCAATACAAAAAAAAATGAGCAAAAGATGTGAACAGATACTTCACCAAGAAATACATGCAGGTGGCAAATAAGAACATGAAAAATTTTCAACACAATTAGTTATCAGGGAAATGTAAATTAAAAACATAATGAGGTACCACTACACACCTTTCAGAATGTCTAAAATGAAAGACTAACCACACATAGCTAGTTTTGATGAGGATGTGGAGTAACTGGGACATTCACGCACTGTTGGCAGACTGTATAAGGTACAACCACTTTGGAAAACAGTTTGGCAATTTCTTTAGAAATTAAGCATAAACCTACCATATGATCCAACCCTTCTACTGACAAAAGAAATGAAAGTATATGTCCATAAATAGACTTGTACATGAGTTTTCATAGCATCTTGTTTTATAATAGCCCCAAACTGGAAACAACCTAAATATCTATCAATAGATGACTGAGAAAACAAATTGCATCATATACATACAATGGAATACCATTCAGCAATAAAGAAAAATGATACATGCAACATCATAGATGACCCTCAGAACAATTACGCTGAATGAAAGAAGCCAGACAAAAAGAATATATACTGTATAACTACATTTATATAAAGCCCTAGGAAATGTGAACTAATCTACAGTGACAGTAAATGCATGAGGAAGAGCAAGTAGAGAGGGAAGAAGGGATTACAAAGGAGCATGAGTAAGCCTCTGGTGATGAAGCATAGGTTCATTATCTTGATGGTAATGACACTGTCACAGGTAAATACACAAAATTAAAAAATATCAAATTGCATACTTTAAAATCTGTGAAGTTTATTGTATGTTGATTGTATCACAAAAAAAGGTTTTTTAATAGGAAAAAAACTGATCAGACACTACACAAAAGAAGACATACAAATGGTCAATAAACAAAGAAAAGACGCTCAACATTATCTAACATCAGAAAAATGAAAATTAAATCCATATCAGGATACATGTACAAACCCATCAGAATGGACAAAAATAAAAAGAACTATAATATCAATTGTTGGTAAGGCTCTGGAAAACTTGAGATCTCATACGCCAGTCATGTAGATGTAAAATGGTACAACCCTCTAAGAAAAGTATTTGGCAATTATAATTACATTATTAAAAAGTTAAATCTAATCCTTCCAAGCAAGCCAGTCATTCACTTTCTAGGTAAAGAAAACACATGTCTACTTAAAGAACTTTATCTGAATACTCACAACAGCTGTAGTAACAGCCAAAAATAGGAAACAACTCAAATATCTATTAACAGATGACTATAAAAACAAAATGTGATAGATTTAGATAAGAGAATACTACTCATCATTCAAAAGGAACTGACTGTTGATACATCCAACATCATGAATGATCGCAAAATCATAATGCTGAGAAGAAAAAAGCCAGAAACAAAAGAGTACATACTGTGTAATTCCATTTATATAACATTCTAGAAAATATAAACTAATTTACAATGACAGAAAGCACACTAACAGTTGCCTAGGGCTGGAGTAGAGAGAAAGATGGACTAAGAGGGGCAAGGAGAAACATTTGTGGCTGATGGAAATATTCACTATCTTGATGTGATGGTGGTTGTATGAGTGTATACCATGTTGGCTCTCAATTACTCTTTCAGCATTCTGAGCTCCGCAATATTGGCAAAAGTAGTTTATTTACTCTCTTGATTCTTCTCGAAGAGGTATCATTGGCATTTCTGATGGCAAAATTTCTTTCTTTTTTTTTTGTGGTATGCGGGCCTCTCACTGTTGTGGCCTCTCCCGTTGCAGAGCACAGGCTCCGGACGTGCAGGCTCAGTGGACATGGCTCACTGGCCCAGCCGCTCTGTGGCATGTGGGATCTTCCCAGACCGGGGCACGAACCCGTGTCCCCTGCATCGGCAGGCGGACTCTCAACCACTGCACCACCAGGGAAGCCCCAAAATTTCTTTTTGAATGGGCTGTCTTGCACACTGTTAAGATACAGAGTATCCTATTTTTTCTCCCTAGCCATTATGATCCGAAAAATTCCATCATATATTTCCCAATAGGCCTAAATGTGCCAGTTCAACTCTGATAAATGAAAGCCTAATAAACTTTTAATTATCACATTTGGTACTTTCTGTAAAATGATACTGACCAAGAAATAAAGTCAGTTACAACTAGATCTATAAGATGAGAACACACAATCCAAGAAGTCTTGTCCTTAAAGCAGTAATTCTTTCAGCATTTTTACTTTCTACCTAAAACTCTTCTTATCAAGTAGAATACTCAGGAAGGTCTGAATAGAAAGAAATCTTCCTTATTCATTTCCCATTCCTCATCAGTAGTGATACTAACACCACTCAAGTTAAAAAAGAAACAGAATGCTGTATAACATATACTGCTTACTTCTATAACAAAAGAAATGTAATTTCTGTCTAACTTTAAAACTACATATTCCATAAGGAACAATGACTTGAGTGCTGTCAAAAGAAATATGCAGTATGTGGCGTAACATATGTAGAACAGAATGAAAGTTAGGGTGGGAAAGAAGGAGAGAATTCAGGAAAAGAAATCCTCTAAAAATGTGTTCTAAATAATCTAGCACAAAATGTCATCTTCAAAGAAGTAAGAGATGCTTTTGTTTCTCTTTCATAAAGAATATAAAAAGGAAGTGAAGAGTGAGCAGGGGACAATAGACAGAATTAATATTTAAAAGGGAGAGGGGGATGGAGCATAGACCAATGATGTAGAGGTTTAAAGTCAATAAGAGAATATCATGTGAAGAAATTTGTAAGCTCAGACAAATTTATCTGACAAATTTCTAGAATGAAATCTTACAAAAACAGATTTAAGATGAGATAGAAAGCTTTCATAGTCCTATAACCATCAAAAGAAACCTGAATAAGTAGTTTAAAACCCCTCACAATGGAAATACTAGGCCTAAATTTTATTATAGGCTAGTTCTACCAAATATTCAAGGAATATATAATTTCAATCCTACACACACTTTTCCTGAGAATAAAAAATGATGAACTATTCAACATCAGATTTTTTAATAGACTTTCATTTTAGAGCAGTTTCAGGTTCATAGCAAAATTGATTGGAAGGCACACTGTCCCCACATGCACAGCTTCCCCACTATCAACATCCACTGCCAGACTTCCCCACTACATTTTACAAGGCTAGTATAACCTAGATACTAATATTGGAGAAAGAAAAATTACAGGCAAAGCTCATCCAGAAACAAAGAAAAAAATTCGAATAAACAGATAAACCAAATCTAGTAATATATAGAAAAAGATAACACATTGAGTAAGTTGAGTTCACCTTAGGAATGCAAGGGCAGATTAATAACAGAAAAATCAGTTAATATTATTCATCACATTCCTAGATTAAAATAGAAAGAATATAAAATAATTTCAATTGATATAGAAAAACTTTATGATAAAAATCAAATATGTAATTAAATGATTTCTAAAAATTTTTATCCAACAAGGAATAGAAGGAAAACTTGTTAAACAGTTAATATTATCTACCCAAAACCAGAATAAAATTATACTCAATGGAAAATATTAGCAGAATTTCCATTCAAATCCCAAATAAGACAAGGATACTAGGAATAAATACAATAAATACATAAGGTAGATAGGCATAAATTCAATAAAATACTTGCAAGACCTTTATAGAAGAAAACAATTGTTTTTTATTCAGAAGTTTTTATGTCCTAAATAAACGAAGAAGTATATTATGTCCATAGTAAACATAATATCTTACACATATGAATTCCCACCAAAAATATTGATAGATTCAATGCAATACAATCAAGGTACCAACAAGGGTTTTTGTGGAACTTGACAAGCTGATTCTAGCTTTTTACATGTAAGAAAAAAGGTACAAGTACTAAACATAAAGAAAAAACTGACAGATAGGAATTCAATTATAAAACTACCTTTTATCTTAAAACATTAGTAACAAATAAATAGGAAAGCCATAGACTGGGAGAAAATATTCACAACACATACCTGACAAAGGAATTTAACCAGAATATGTAAGAAATTCCAATGACTCAGTAATAAAAGGATGAATAATCTTTTCTGAAAAATGGATAAAAGGCTCGAACATATACTTTACAGGGGAAAATACACAAATGGCAAAATAAGCATATAAAAAAGTGTTCAATATCACTAGTCATCATTAGGTAAAACTCACTTCAAGTCTACTAGAAGAGGTGGAATTCAAAGGTCTGATAACATTAGACACTGGCAAAGACATGCAAAAACTGAAACTTCTTGCTGGAACATACATTGTTTATGGAAATGTAAACTAAAACAACAACTGTGCAAAACCATTTAGCAGTTAAACACAGACCTATCACATAATCCTTCTATTCCATTGCTAGCTATTTACCCAAAAGAAATGAAAACATATGTCCCTTCAGAAATATGCACACAAATGTTCATAGCTGTTTTATTCTCAAAAGACAAAAACTCACTGTTAGGTATTTACACAAGAGAGCCGAAAACATTTGTTCCACAAAGATTTATACAAGTACGTCCATGGCAGCTTTATTCATAATAGCTCCAAAGTGAAAACAACCCAAACATCCTTCAACAGAACGAATTGTGGTACATTCATACAATGAAATACTAGTCAGAAATAAAAGGAACAAACTGCTAATACATGGAACAATGTGAATAAATCTCAGAAACATTACACTGAGCAAAAGAAGCCAAATACAGAAGAGTACATACTATATGATTCCATTTATATGACATTCTAGAACTAATCTATTGTAAATGAAATTAGAACAGTGGTTGACTCCAGAGGGTGGGGGCAGGGACGGACTGCAAAGAAGTACAAGAAAACTTTTTAAAAGAATGAGATGTGGGGGGCTTCCCTGGTGGCACAGTGATTAAGAATCCACCTGCCAATGCAGGGAACACAGGTTCGATCCCTGGTCTGGGAAGGTCCCACGTGCCATGGAGCAACTAAGCCTGTGTGCCACAAACTGAGCCCACGCACTGCAACTACTAAAGCCCGTGTGCCACAACTACTGAAACCTGTGAGCCTAGAGCCCGTGCTCCTCAACAAGAGAAGCCACTGCAATAAGAAGCCCACACACCACAACAAAGAGTAGCCCCTGGTCGCCACAACCAGAGAAAGTCCATGCGCAGCAACAAAGACCCAATGCAGCCAAAAATTCAATCAATAAATAATTTTATTAAAAAAAAAAAGAATGGGGTGTGGGTTACACAAGTGAATGTATCTGCTACAATTTACTGAATTCTATACATAAGATATATACATTTTACTGTATGAAAATTACACCTCAAGAAAAATTTACCTTATATTAAAAAAAATCACATAATAACAATAGTCTGGATCTTAAACTATAAATTATATTATCAAAAATAAATGAAATGGAGAAAGGTAGACATCATTAAACTCTTCTGACCTATTACTATTGTTAGTTATACTAAGAAATTTCACAATATTAAATCATCTTTGTATTCCTGGAATAAGCCACATTTAACTCCTGGCTTATTTTTTTAACTTACTGCTGGATTTGATGATAAAGTTCTATTTATACTTTTTATATTAATTTTGTATACACTCAAGAACATTATTTTAAAAACCATTTCATGCATATCATACAATAAAGCAAATAAATAATTATGCTAATGTTATTAGGAACACATTCACTGAAAGAGAAAAAATACATGAATAAACTAAACCTTACATAAAAATTCTGTAATATTAAATTTTCTTTTAAAATATTAATATGAACTCATGATTTAGTACATCATATTTCATTGATTCTAAGATGCACATTTTCGTATCCTATGTTAACATATCTGTAATGAGGATGCATCTTGCATTAGATGGTGTCTTAAATTAATAGGCAATGGGTTTTTTTTCCTTCTTAGTAGTACATAGTTACAATTGGCCACATCTTAGATTCAATGAAACATAGTATGTTTTCAAACTAAAGCAATGACATCCCTAATAACACTACCAACATCATATTTTGATCTTTAAATACCATTTCTGACTAAAAGGAGCCATGGTTATTTGGATAAGTGACGATTCCAGGTTCTAGGACAAAAAATGTTCAATATGAGACTGAAACAGAATGTAAAGAATCATTTTAAAACTAATGGAGTCATGTATAAAGGACACAAGAGCCAATTTGAAGAGTTTCCTAATGATCAAACCGGCTACCATTTGAGCCACAAAATAACAACTGTAACTGATTGAAACATGTTGAATAAAAACTCCATGAATCATGGTGATAACTCAAAAAGGGGAAAGCAAACAGCAAAGAAAAACAGCTGACTACTGCTGGAGGGGGCTAATTTTTTTTTTTTTTGCGGTACGCAGGCCTCTCACTGCTGTGGCCTCTCCCGTTGCGGAGCACAGGCTCCGGACGCGCAGGCTCAGCGGCCATGGCTCATGGGCCCAGCCACTCCGCGGCATGTGGGATCTTCCCAGACCGGGGCACAAACCCGTGGCCCCTGCATCGGCAGGCGGACTCTCAACCACTGCGCCACCAGGGAAGCCCTGGAGGGGGCTATTATATTAACTCCTCATTTTAGAAATTGGTTCTATAATGGAGGTTTCATAAAAAGCATCGAATGTCTACAGGCGTTCGATATGTGTATCAGAATATAGGCTATCCATGCATAGCAACTTAGCTGGACTTAACAGTTGGCTAGGACATTTGAGAAACAGTGATAAAAGATTTGTACAAGAAATTTTCACACATTTCTATCTGCCACTATTACTATTCCTCTTCCAAGAACATATCCAAAGTCCAAAATATTCAAATGAAGAAAAGGAGAATAGGTTGAAGAGAAGTGGGGAGTGAAACAGGAAGAGAGAAGGCAAGGCAAATGTCTTAGAATCTACATCCTTTTAACTAATATCAATTACCATCAAAATATGCATCATCAAAAGACTAAACTGGTTCTAAATAATGCTTTTATATTGATACATAATGTCTTCAGTTTAGAGACCTAAAATGTCACTGGATCTTTACTCATTTGGTATTTACATAATCATTGCACAGGTGGAAGCTAAATTTCAGTTTCTGATGGTCAGTTTAACCTTTAAATCGCCTGATTAAACTCTGTCTTCATTCTTAAAACCCCAAATTAGCAAACAAGCAACAATATAATATATGCTATGGCATAGGTCTTCTGTGAATAGCTGGGATCTTCAACTGCTTCAGCTGCAATACAAGCCATTGAGCCTTGGCCAATATAAACCAATTTGAATAATCAATATGACAACCTTATTTTTCTAATGCAAACAGGATTGCTACAGTAAGGTGTCTCACTGCCACATCACAGTCATGGCCTCTTTTAACCCCTAATTAGATTGAGGCGATTATCCCTGCTCTTCCTTACAAGTGTACAGCTTGGATAAGGGATGACAAAAGCTATCTGCCACTTATTCAGCCTTTGCAGACAGCAGGTTATCCAGGGAGATAGAGAATAAAATCAACAAACAATTGTTATTCATATCATCATCTAAAGTGTTAAGATAGTCACAGTTTCCATACATGCAGAGTGAATATAGCCCAGAGCATGAGGTAACGGCAGACTGTTCTTAGGCTTAAGAACATCAGGGTTACACAGATGGAAATTCATGGTGATGTTGGGGAATTATGTCTAAATCAAATGCATTTGCATAAAAAGAAATGATCAGGGATTTGTCTTTTGTATATAATATATCAAGATTTCATTATGTTTCTCTTCATGAATTCGTTGAAGCTAAATTTTAATATTGATTTTTCAAAACACATAGCATTTATCATGAAAAGAATGACAAAATTAATGCTTTGCAGAAACTTAAATGCTTTAAGATTCAATTAAAATACTCAAATATAAAATAGGAAACCTTTTTCTTTTCACTACGATACTACACTAGTTTTTGTATTAAATTTAGATAATCAAGAATTATTTCACTAATTCTGTGGATTCCAAATGTTTTTCTTAACTCTTATAAGTCAATTTCTCAAATCTTGGTCATTACCTCAGATCCATTATTAACAAAATAACTCTGGTCACTATAAAACAATCAAGGGTAGTTGCGAAGACACCAAAATGACAGTTTCCTAGTAAGTTTAACTAAGCTAACTTGAGAACAACATAGAGAAGGCTTGACCCACTGATAAGAAAAAACTTTGGTGGGAGTAACTGGCTCTACTCTGAATATGCTAAAGTCACAGTGGAAGTAATTAGAAAAGGAAATATTGAAAAGGATTTTATATCTTTTCCTCTTCACTTGCAAGGGTCAACAGGTGTTTCTTAAGGTCATAATCACTTTGCTGGGAAAAAAAAATGGGAAGGCCACCATCTTCCCTACTGACTTCTGTTTCTGCTTTTTATTACTCACTCTACTCAATCAACGTTGTTGCCTTTAAAGCAGCCAAGTATATTTTTTTCCTAATAACTGCGGTCACAGCTCAAAACTTCATGTAGCACCACTACAAGAACAACTAAAACATTTTAGATATCTCCACTGGCAGCAAAAATTTGCCACATAAGATTAATTTTTGTAAAAAGCCATAAGTTACTGAACCCAGCTTCTCATGTAGAGTGTTGACTACTTACTTATCAGTGGATCATTTAACCAAGCTGTATCATGATAGTTTAATTTAGTGATTGTCAACCTGTCTGAGCCATATAAAATTATCTAAAGTGCATGCTTTGTTCCCCTGATATAGGCTGAAACATGACTTCATTCTTAAAGTTGAGTACTAACTCATGATATTGCACAGGCCTTTAAATGTGACTCATAATTCACTTCTAAATATGCCTCCAGAGCACCATCCTTGGACACAGAAACCCAAGGCTTCCATATATATTTTTAACAGAAAGTTTGGAGTCAACAGCTTCATTTTAAACATCTGATTTTAAGTAACATACTTTTCTTATATCTCAGATAATATGTGTTTTTGAAAAAAATGGTACTGATAAGAGAAAACCAATTGTCAAAAGATATGGGAATTGGGAATACTTTGCAAGATATGATAAGATGTACTAACCTTTGTGTACTTAAACTGAATGTCAAGATCTGAATCAATTATGATTTTATTTCTCTAATCCATTTCTGGTCTTTACAATATATATACATTATACATACTTATGTATATACATTATATATAATTATGTATATACATAACCATATACATAAACATGTGTGCATACCTTCCAGAAGTAAACATAAATCATACACATCTACTGTAGATTTTAGACTAAAATATTTTAAGAATTTAGTAAAACATATGCTGGTAAAATTGCATAAAGCCAAACTACAGTAAACAAAAACATATAGACAGTTGTCCTCAATTATTTTCTTTCATATGGAAGTAAACCATCAGGGTTAAAATCCAAAAACATTAAAAGGGAAAGAAAGTAACAACAAATCACATTTTAGCCAATGGGCAAAGAACAATCTCACTACTATGGTCCTATTTTAATCATTATTTTACTATTTTTCAGTTTTCTTTGTTCTTTCACTCAGATATGCTTGAAAAATTGTTAGTGACTCTTTATTAAAAGTACAATAAAATACTAGACCCTTGAATAACTTGAGAAATGCAAGGCGTAAGGTTAAATTATAACCTTAATTTTATAAATTATAAATTATAACATATAAAACTATTGGACTTCCCTGGTGCCATAGTGGTTAGGGATCTGCCTGCCAGTGCAGGGGACACAGGGTCGACCCCTGGTCTGGGAAGGTCCCACATGCCACAGAGCAACTAAGCCTGTGTGCCACAACTACTGAGCCTGCACTTTAGAGCCCATGAGCCACAACTACTGAGCCCACGTGCCACAACTACTGAAACCCACGGTCCTAGAGCCTGTGCTCCGCAACAAGAGAAGCCACCGCAATGAGAAGCTCGTGCACCGCAACGAACAGCAGCCCCGGCTCGCCGCAACTAGAGAAAGCCCTGCGCAGCAACAAAGACCCAATGCAGCCAAAAATAAACAAATTACTTTAATATATATATATATATATATATATATATATATATATATATAACTACTGATTTTCAAACTTACTTCATAGCCCAACTTGTTATTTAAAAAAAACTCCAATATTGTCAGCATATCACAATAATATTCCCACTCAAAAGAAGTAATGCATTATTGGCTTTTTTTGCTTTGATTAAAAGAAATGCAGCATGCTGTAAATTTAAAACCATAAAAATTGAGGTCAATAAATAAAAGGTCTGTGGACCTCATCCAATTCTGGATTTCTAACTAAAGAGTGGCATGACAGCCACAGGTTAGTTGCACATATGACTAGAGAACAAGAAAGTGCAAGTAATTTATTCAGGATATGGGCCTTAGTAATTTTGAAGCCATTTTTATACAAAGACTAATAACCAGTTATTCATCTCTACTACTGACAAAGAAGAAATAGGATAGCAGATTTAGGTCAACTACAAGAAAGCATTTCTAGTGTGCCTGTTAAGTACTTGGATAGGTTCCTAAAGGAACCTAAATTTTCCTATGACAAGGACTTTAAAAGAATACATTCTAATCTTTCAGGAATGGTTTCTCTGAAAGCAAGGGAAAGGGCTTGTGACAGTCCTTCTCACCTTAAAGTTCTTCTTGAAACCATGTACTTATGTAATATCATGCTTTTGTATTTATGTTTCATTCATAATTTAAAGTTTATCTAAGAGGAGTACACAAATAATGGAGTATTCTAGATTTGATATGGAAGAGAGCTAGAAACAATGGGGGAGGGTTAACATATGTAGGGCTCAGCACTGCATGAGAATAAAGTATTAAAACTCTTAAAAGGACTAAAAAAAATTAAAATTCTGTATCATAGTAACTCTTTAGATAAGTTATATCATCTAACTAGACAGTCTATACACAACTTATGAAGAATTTCAAACAAAATCAAGTAGAAATAAAACTCCCTAAAACTGATATAAGTAGAATGATACAAATCTATTTTATTTAATTTATTCACTTAATTTCTTCAACAATATTAAACTAATAAGCCCATTTTGTTTGGTTTGGTTTTGTTCCCCATGGAGAAAAGGTAATATACACAGAGAAAATATACCAAGTAATTTATCCAGACAAGAATGAGGAGCTTAGAAATCGTACCACTATACAAGTTCTGTTTATTTATATTGCCAAGTCAAATTTTGATTGGACAATAGCCAAATAATCAAAGTTAACATCACAAATAATGGAACAAACCAACATCTTCTGATTCCTGATATGATATGCTGAGGATACAATATCATTTCTGTGGTATTTCTGGCCAAAAAAATTTTTTAAATGCACAACCTGAATCTAATCATTAGGAAACATTAAACAAACCCAAATTGAGGGACATTCTATAAAACAACTGGCTTATATTGCTTTAAAAGTGTCAAGGTCATGAAGGAAAAAGCTGAGAAACTGTTCCACATAAAAGGGGACGTGACAACTAACTGCAATATATGACCCTGAATTGAAGATGGAAGGCAGGGGTGATGATGTGTAAATATGAGGGTGTATGACATAATTGGGAATATGGACTGCTGATTAGATCATAACATTGTATCAGTGTTAAATTTTGATTTTGGATACTATACTGTGAGTATGTAAAAAAAATTCGTATTAAATATACATGAAAATATTTAGGCATAAAGGGACTGATGCCTGTCACTTACTCTCAAATGATTCCAAAAAAAAATGTGTGTGTGTGTGTGTGTGTGTGTGTGTGTGTGTGTGTGTGTTCAGAGAGAATCTGATACAGCAAACGGGGCAAAATGTAAACAATTGGTGAATCTGGATAAAGGGTATGTGACATTTTTTACTTTTCTTGCAACTTACTTTTAAGTTTAAAATTGTATCAAATAAAAAGCGTCAGAGAAATCTTCATTGGGCATACTAATTCCTACACAGTACTTTCAGTTCCACCCAGGAACTCACCTCCTTCAAATATGACAGCACAGAAAAAAACTCACATATGCTAAACAAGGAAGAGTTACCCTTAAAAAAAGAGTGTACACACTCTTTAAAATACATATTTATGGGCTTCCCTGGGGGCGCAGTGGTTGAGAGTCCGCCTGCCGATGCAGGGGACACGGGTTTGTGCCCCGGTCCGGGAGGATCCCACGTACCGCGGAGCGGCTGGGCCCGTGAGCCATGGCCGCTGAGCCTGCGCGTCCGGAGCCTGTGCTCCGCAACGGGAGAGGCCACAACAGTGAGAGGCCCACGTACCGCAAAAAAAATAAAAAATAAAAAAATAAATAAAATAAAATACATCTTTATACTCTTTAAAATATATATATATAATACAGCTCTGAAACACTATTTACTATATTTAGAAATCTGAACTTTATAAAACTGTATTAGAAAGGACAACAAGCTTAAAAACTCCAGTAGGTTTGGGTATTTTTAGTCTTAAACTGCTTTCATCTGATGATAATTTGACAAATCATAATCACCTGGTGCTTTTAGACATCCCATTCCTAAGGTCATATGCCAAACTCAATTTTTTCAGGAATTTTATCAATAATAATACCATAATTGAGACACTATGGTGGAAAAATTATGGCATATGGTATCATAAAAAGAAGGTTCCCGCCCCCCACCATTAACTTCAGAATATAAGAAGCTAAAGAGGGCTTCCCTGGTGGCACAGTGGTTGAGAGTCCGCCTGACGATGCAGGGGACACAGGTTCGTGTCCCGGTCTGGGAAGATCCCACATGCCGCAGAGCGGCTAGGCCCGTGAGCCATGGGCGCTGAACCTGCGCATCCAGAGCCTGTGCTCCGCAACGGGAGAGGCCACAACAGTGAGAGGCCTGCGTACCGCAAAAAAAAAAAAAAGAAGCTAAAGCCATCCAGATTCAAGTTATACAGTTCTTAATGGTTTACAACTTCATACAAACAAAGCTCTAAAAGTGATACTAGCCTCTTGGGATAACCGATCAATCAGCAAATGTCTGAAGACCTGTCTATTCCTTGTTACTGACACAATGCAAAAATAAGAGGGCCTGAAACTGCTTCACTGAAGCACTGGATTTCTTACTTCCTGGCTGCTCAGCCATTCTTTCATCAGATCTGTCAGTATCCATGACTTTTTTGAATCATCGAGAAATATCATCAATTAAATTTTCCTATGGAAAGGGTATTATGTTCAGAAATGACAAAGTAAATTTTGTCATCCACCAAAATAAGAAGCATCATATTATACTATACTTGTTGTAATTCTAATCATTTCATTGATTCAGTCAATAAATATTTGGCTAGAGTAATATTATTTTGGTATATAAAAAGTGAGCACTTACTCACTGCTAGTGGTGGGAGGTGGAGGGGGCATCCATACTACGGCCCCAGGATGCAAAATGATAATGTGCACTGACTTCAAAAAAAACCCATACCCTTTGACACAGCAAGTTCACTTCTAGGAATTTACAAAATACAGTTGACCCTTCAACAACATAAAGTTTGAACTGCACAGGTCCACTTATACCTGGATTTTTTCACTAGTAAATAGTACAGCACTACACAATGTACAATTGATTGAATCTGTGGATGTGGAACTGTGGATATGGAGGAACCAGGTATATGAAGCATTGACCATAGGTTATATGCAGATTTTTGACTGCATGGAAGGTCAGTGCCCCTAACCCCCTCACTGTTCAAGGATCAACTGTATAAGCAATATATATAAAGAATATATTTATATACAAGAAAATATATACATAAATACATGTATGTACATATACATATATGTATAAGACTATTCAAATACAAGAATATCCATAGTTTCAATTATAAATTAAAACATCTTAAATGTCCATGGACACAGGGATTGCTAAATAGGTTACTTCAAATTCATACAATGCAAAGTATGCTGTTCCTAAAAATGAAGACATAATAGATTAGTACAGTAGTACATCTATCTAACTCTTAAATAAACTAGGAAATATATATACATATGCTAAAGTGCAATCAAAAGTGTTTGCACCCCATCTGGGAGACCACTATTCTATACAACAGGCTTAGGCAGTCTGGGCCAGGAGATGGCAAACTACAGTCCTTGGGCAAATTGGCCCCACTGCTTGTTTTTGTAAATAAAGTTAGCTGGAACAAAGACATACCTATTCACTTACGTATTGTCTATGGCTGCTTTCACACTACAACAGCAGAGCTGAGTCGTTCTGACAGAGACTATAAGCATACAAAGCTGAAAATGTTTACTCTATGGACCTTTACAGAAAAAAAGTTTCTGACCCCAGTCCAGAAAGCTAGCTCACATTTCCCTCTAATGTTTTCCAAACAGTCTTTCAATTTATTGACTCTTATGGTGTAATCATATAGACTAGTCACTAGTGGTTTTCAAACTACCTCTGTGTATGTGGCAGGATAGTAAAAGGATCCCAGTCCATCCACTCACCCAACCAAACAAGGAAGGGAAAGAAATGGAGCAAGGAAGGGAGAAAGAAAGGGAAGAATAGGAAGGAAAGGAAGAAGACGGAGAAAAGAAGCGGTAAGAAAAGTCTGAAAGCCACTGATCTATTTCACGGGTGGAGTTTTGAAAACTGGGATACAAGGAGGTCCCTGTTTAGTAACTGAGTTTGTATTCAGGAAAGAGAAATGAAAAGTTTCTAATATAAAAGGATGAAAATGGCAATTAATGGTATGCTAGTTACTAAACTATTGTCTTAGCCATAACCCTACTAAGATACTAAATCCTTACAATCCCAATCTCTTTGTTTCCCTAGAAGCGATACCCGATTCTTGCTATTACTATCTCTTGTTATCTTCTCAGTGTTCCCTTTTGCACCACCATCCCATACCTATTTAACCAATTCCCCATAAGAAATTCTCTCTATTAAGATTAACTAGTGTGGTTTCACCTTCCTGACTGGTTCCTGACTGATACAATGGTATCAGGTAGTCCTTATTTTAAATGGAATTAATACTGTTTTTAGGTGCTATTTTTAGAGTTTAATTTCAGTTTATGTAAAAAATAGTTTTAAGGGTTCTCATAGGTTTACACACAATTCGGTCCCCCTGGAAGATTTTTTCCCCACAATTCTTGTGGTTAAATCTGTGAGAAAGCCCCAAGTCACTAACGTGTCTATGGTACTTTTACCTTAATCTGTCCTTTTACAGTCTGTGTCTAAGCTAAAAAGGATGCAAATCTTCCTTTTAAATAAGAAAAGCAAACCCTTTAGTTCTGGGCAGCCAATGAAAGGTGGGGAAGTGGACTTAAGGCAGCAAGTTTAACAGGGCACCAGCAATTAATAGAAACTTAAAATCCTGGGAAAATGCCCCATATTTACTGATTAAAATATATCTATTTATATATAATATATACTGGAGTTAGCCACAGTGGGGAGACTAAAAAATCTCTAAGTATAAGACATGTAACTACCTTCAATAAGGTAAGATTTATTTATACAACTATGTAACTATTAACATATCAAACTCTCACCTTGTTGACTATCTTGGGAAAATACAACATTTAACGTCTGGTAGCCTCAGTTTACTCACCTGTAAATAAACAAGCTGGACTAGGTCTCTGTTGCTGTGTATCTACCATGACAATCTATAAAATTTCTTTTTGTACTGAGGCATAGGGAGCTCGGCATCATTATCAAGAGAGACAAAAGACTGGTTTTGTGAGGGGGAGAAGTAAAGAGGTAGAAAAAAAGAATACTGAGGTTGGTGGTTTAAAAACATAATTTGAAAGAGATTCAACTACATCAATGTTAGGGAATTCTTTATTTTCCTCCTCTAAGTCAAAGAAAAGGAAAAAATACATCATAGGAAAATTATCTGGTTAAAAAAATTAAAAGTTTCTTCATTTCTATTATCATAGTCTTTGAAGACATTTTACTAAGTTAGAAAGGATACTTCGTAAATTCTCTTCAAGATAGAAAACATGTCTTTTGTTGTCTTCCAGTTATAAAAACTAAGTTAGTCTTGATACTCTTCTCTCAAACTAAAATATTTGATCACCTGCCATACAGTGGACCATATGCTTTCACAGCTTGTTTATAGAAATAATTATATTTAAAGTACTAGTTAAAGGTTCATAGGATAGGCTAGATCATTTACCATTTAGTAGTACCATTTACCACTTACTTAGCACAACTGGTACCTTTGTATGCAAGGGCAATTGGGTGAAAAATAGTATCAAATTTTTAAATCAGAGTACTCCAATGTAAACTGGGGGGAGAAGACTCCAATTCTGATTATTTGCTTTATATCTCACCAGCATTGCTATAGTAACCTTCATAATTTCCTCCTAAACTTTAAAATTCACCACATACAGAAGAAATGAGAAAGACTTTAATTTTAGAATATGAATTTAACCACCTACTCTTTAAAACAAAGAAATATCGTTACGTCAAAACTGAAAACATCAGGCTTTAGTACTTAAGAGCTACCATTACTATAAAAATCAATTTGCAGAAGTCTGTCCAGCATAATCTCATTAATGTCGTATAATGTATATTGTTTTAAGTGCCCAGATGAAAGTATAGAAGCACAAAATCATGCATGCAAATGTTAACAGTGGCTAATTCTGAGGAAAAAGATGAGGGGAATATGGAGCAGAGTTGATCACTTAATGTATTCTAAATTTAAAAAAACTTTTACAAAACATATGCTTATAATAATTTTTAATTAAAAACATTTTATTTAAAAAATGAAAGTTACAGCTAACCCACTGAAGAAACCTGAGCTTTAAATGTAAAGAACGTATTTAATCATTTAATTCATTTAATTCATTTATGGATAAATCTTATTTCAGCACCTTTTAAATATCAAGCACTGTTTGTAAGCTCTGGGAATACAGCAGTGAACAAGGACCCTGTCCTTTTGAAGCTTATATTCTGGTTGAAGTACTAGCAAGATGATTACACTCTGGATATATAAATCAGGTATAAAGTAATGGGGTGGGGAAACAGTTAATTTATATTAGGTATGCAGGAAAGGCCTCTTTAAAAAGATTAAATAATGAGAATGAGAAGCCATATAATAAGATCCTGGAGGAAGTGTTCCAGGCAGAGGCAACAGCAATTGCAAAGATCCTAGAGGATGGAAAGAACAGTGTGGCTAGAGCATAATGAGTGGTTAGAGATAAGCAGGAGTACAAGAGCCTCTGGGACTTTGATACCAAGGTAAGGAATTCAGTAAGAAGTCACTGAAGGGCTTTAGGCAGAGAAGTGGCATAACATGACTTACATTTTAAGAGATCCCTCTGGTTGCTGTGTGGATAATGGTTTGTAGGAAGGGCAAGAGTGAAGGTAAGAACACCAATTAGGAAGCTATATACCTCAGCTGGAAAATGATCATGGCTTATCTGTATCAGTAGAGACATCAACCCATTCAGATATGAATGGAAATAAATAAAAGTGAAATAATTGTTATATTTTGAACTTAATTTTTAACGTGTGGAAATGTACTTTTTTCTTTTGTTCTATATGTGCCTATATAATATACCCAGTTTTGCCTCTTAGTCCACAAAGCCTAAAATACTGACTAGCTGGCCTTTTAAAGAAAAAGTTTATTAAACCCTGACTGAGAAGAAAGTATGTAGAAAATGAAAAATGATGGACTCAGATAAAAGCCTTGAGCTGCTTCAACACTGGAAGAAGCAGGAGCCAGCAAAGGAGTGGCCATTGAGATAGAATTACAGCAGATCAAGAGAGGAAGGTATTTCAAGGAGGAGGAAGAAGGGGACCCGGGAGAAGAAGATTAAAGGTGGAGTAATAAACTGTGCTGAATACTGCTGAGAAAACCTGTAAGGTGATAAAAGAGAGGTGTCTACTGGATCTGGCAAAATAGAAGTCACTTGACAAGAGCAGCTGACTTGACAAGAGCTGTTTCAGTGCAGAGGTAAAAACAGAAACTCAAATGTGTTGAAGAGTGAATAGGAGATGAAGTAAAAAAAATAAATAAAATCAACTGATATTCTGAGCAGAGAAATGGTATAGAGCTGTAAGACATGAGAGGTCAGTAGAGGGTTAACGTCTTTTTGTTTTAGTTTGATTTTGTAAAATCCTGGTAAGAATTATCCAGTAGAAGGAGGAACTGATCCCTGGAAAGAGTACAATTAGAAGAGGTAATTGGATTCAGAGCAAATGATAAAAACAAGGACACTTCTTCCATTTTCATAGGAAAAAATGAAACTTATTTGGGTAAGAAGGGAAGTGAAGACAGAAAGTAGATGAAGAATAATGAACAGTGGTGTGTTTGATGGTCTCAGTAAGGTCAAACATTTTTATAGGGGATACTAGAGTAAATGACCTGGAAATGTGGGAGATGGTAGACAGAGAAAGGAATTTATGTTAACAAGGCTTGACTGGGGTTATAGCTGGTGATAATGACAAGCTTGTTAACTTTTTAAGATGTGACCATAGGAGTAGGCAGCTTAGAAAGAAGAGGAAAAAATGATTATAAGTGAGAAAATAGAGGTATGAGCAATAAATAAAGTTATCATTGTTAGCAAATACTTGGATATTTCCCCACAAATATCTGTTGGTCAGAATGTTTTACACAATGTACATAGTAAAATGTATGTAAATGAAAATATTATAACTGCTCTTAAAATGTCAAATTTAGAATGTCCCTCTTAATATTATTTCTTATTAATCTAAACACATACCCAAACTTCTCAGTCCACTGAAATAGCAATGAAGCTTTTAGAACTTCCATGGAGACATTAGGTAATATAATAACAGGTTTTCAAAACTATTTGTATACAGCATTTCTAAAACAGACCATATACTGCAAAGTGTTGGAAGTGAAAGATGAATAAATTAGATTTATTATACCCATCATCTACTTTTTCATATGTTTGAATCTACATCTAATAAAAAAGTTTACAGAAAAACTAAGTATTGAGAATGTAGACAGACAACCACAGTCTTTAGAATCTATATTTCTGATGAAAAGTAGGCTTCCCTATTTTGAAGGACTGGCATGTTGAGCTCTACAAAATTGCCTGAGGCAAAGCGATAAGCATAGGAAAGGCATCTACTTTATGAAACCTTTGTCCTGGAATAGACCCTATGAATCTTTCAAAACAAAGGAGTTCAAGTTTGCTGTTCAGAACAATACACTGAACATAAAAAATTACTAATGACTTATGAACTCCTAATGTAGCATGAATCATGCCGGCAACACTAGGATATTCGTTTCAACAAATAGCCTATTTTATTATATAAACTTCCAGAATATTATCAACAGCACTATTAGAAAATGGAAAGCTAATGAAATTAGGAGGCAGCACCGGCATACTGCACACTGTGTTTCTCATCACTCTAATGCAGAATCTAATGGATGAGAGATCCATCTTTTAACAACAGCAAAAAAAAAAAACAGCGTGTAAAACTAGAAAAATAGACTGTCATTTGACAAAGTTATCAGAGAATATTTTGCTACCTAAATTCAATAAACTGCATTAATGGAACCAGTTTCTTTTATAACAAAAAAAGACCATACTTCCTTCTTGTCTTTTATTATAGTTCAAAAGCCTGATTATCTTAACAGTTTGTTTTCTGTTAGCGATATCTGAAAGTAGAAGACGACTGAAAGATTAGAGGATTATAAATATTTTCTTTCTATATAGATGTTTTCCTGAGTCTGTAATAGTCAGAGGATATTATAAATACTGGATAATATCAAATTTACAGAAATCAATACTTTTCACAAACACTGGGTTGTCTACCTGTGAAATATAGCTTTTAATATCTAACCCTGATTTTATTTGATATCATGACCAAATATTTTTCTGAAAAGTAAATGGTTATTAGCGATTTCTACTATAGCTCCATAACAGCAAAGACAGAATCTATGTTTAGGTGATTACTGTATGTTTTGATTCAGTTATCTGCAGGGTGTCTGCATGGTACTCTAACTATTTAAAGCCAGCAAAAAAGATTACAGCTCACACTAACTGGATTTTCACAGCTCCCTATCATTCGGCTTGAATTCCTCATGGGCAGATTAAAAGGGCCAAGGCAAACAATAGACTTTTTACAAGGTGGTTACTGAAAAAAAAAAAAAAAGAAAAGAAAAGAAAAAGAAGAAGAAAAAGAAAAAAAAAAGGAAAAATTATCTCTTTCTTTTATGGTCAAAACAGCAAAAGTATTTAAGGAAGCATATAAAAACAAAGTTAAATGTATATAGAGGTAAAACTGTGTGTTGCCATATAATAAATCTAAATCAAGAAATTAATAGGATCTGAAAGAACTGTAGTTTTCATTCTGAAATCTGTAACATAGATTATATGACTTCAGAATTCAAAGATGGCTAGGTAGGGTATCAGGAAAACAGAATTGGAAGGATCTTGATCATTTAGTCTAACTTAACTATTATAGTATGTATAAACAGACTGAGGCCTAAAAAACTCACTGGCATTTCCAAGTCAACTACTGCCAGATTACCAAGGTTAACCGTATAAGTATTTCATATTCTTTTCCACTTTGACTTAACCACCTTCTCATTCTCTACTAGTTTTTCACCTTCACTCACTTCAAAGGTAAAGACTTCCCAATCTGTGATTAGCCTTGCTGGGTGAGCCCTGGATAAAAAGCCTTCCTTAGGTATTATCTCTTCTAATCCTCATCCAATTCCAGGATGTAGTTATGTTTATCATAGCCATTTTACAGATAAAGAAACCAAGACTTAAAGAGATTAAGGGACTTGCCCAAGATCATATAGCTAGTAAATGGAAGAGCTGGATTTAAAATCAGGTCAACAATCAGGTATGAGCTATTAAGCACTGTGCCACACCTAGCTTCTCTATTAGCTTCTTTTCCTCAATTTCATGGATAAGCCCCATTGGTTTACATTCTTCTCTCCACTCACCATTCATTCACACAACTCATCCAAACTCCATCATCAGTGTCTCCACGCTACTGTTTATTATTAAATAAGTGGTTAGTTTCTGAACCCAAGTCTTAAGTAAGATCAAGATCCAATTAAATAACACTCTTTCTCCACTACCACTACCTTAATGAAGGCTTTGTCACCACTCTCTCAACATTACTTACTATAAGACTCCTCAATGGTCTCTTGGTCTTTAACCCATTCTCCTTGGTGCCGCTTCTCTGATTTAAAATCCTTCAAGTCAAAACTCCTCTGGCACCTCCTCTTATATCCCCTTCTTACATTTTTCTTAAGCCAAGATGAACTAAAGATCCTAAAAAGAAAAATGAATTTTAAAATATATATTTATATTTGCTTATAATTTTTCTTAAAGAAACTCTAGACGAATATATAATAAACTAATAAATATAATGAATGGATTTTGTGGGGGAGTAGGAGGGAAGGAATTAGGTGGATGGGGGACAAAGTGGAATAGAGATTCTTTACTGTATGTATACCTTTATATAATCTCCAATTTTGAACTATATAAGTATATTACCTATTCAGAAAGGGAGATGAAAGGGGAGGGGAGAAAGAAGAAGAGAGAGAAACAAAACAAAAAGAAAAAAGAACCAACAAAGCTAAATGTCACCCTCTTCTTTCCAGAATGTGCCTTCTGTCCTGTCTGACGATAAAATGGTAGTTTCACCCAGAAAGGGGAGAATAAAAATGGTTTCCCAAACACACTATGATTCCCCTCTTGTCTCAATCCTTTCATTTTCCCCTCTCCTGTCTACTTCCTTTTCCAAGTTCTTCCAGATGGCTTAGGTATCAACAACTCTAGAAAATCTTCCTTGACTGGGCCCATTTTGGGTTAAGTGTCCCTCTGATGTGTTGCCCTAAGCATCTCTCTGTCACAGCACTCACACTACATTGTTATCATCTATTTACGTGTCTGATTTCCAAACTAGATGGAAGTTTCTTGAGATCAAAGACCATGTCATCCATTTCTGCAATATCCAGTAACTATAGTGTCAGACACATTTTAACAGCATCCAAAGTGATCCACAGCACATTGCATTTATTTTTGCTATGGCCTTTGGGTAAGGTCCAGAAGTCATCATGATTTAATCTTGCCATGCGAGAGATATTGCATTGGTCACTACTGCCTCCCCTTTATAGGTCATTATAGTTTTCAAATTCCAAGTAAAATACCTAAAGAGTTAAAGATAAAAATGAATTGAAAGCCTAATACTCCAGGCTAGAATTCTCCTGAGTTCTGCACCTACATATCCTAGTGGCTACTTTATCTGTCCTCCTGAATGTTCCAAAGGCTTCTCACACTCAATATGTTCAAAGTAAACTTATGATCTTCTACCTCATACCATGGTCTCTTCCAGTGTAACCCTTTAAAAGTCAGTAAAAATGTAACAGCATTATTTCACTGAGGAAACTGGAAAACTACTGGTTATCCTTAACATCTTCATCTCTTTTACTAAATCAAATCCATCACTAAATACATAAATATCTCTCAAATTCATCAACTTTTCTATCTCCATACCAAATCCCTGGTCCAAGCTACTATTACATCTCTCCTAGACTACTGTGCTACTTATCTGGTTTCTTTGCATTTACTCTTACCCTCTGCAATCTGTTTTCTACACTGCAGCTAGAGTGATCTTTTCAAAGCACTAATCTGACCACACTACCCATCAGATTAAAACACTTCAAAGGCATCCTGTTACTCTTGAGATAGAGACCAAAATCCCTAGCCAAGTTTACAAGGCCCTGCAGAATCTAGCCCCTATCTGCTTCTCCGGCCCCATCTCATACTGTGCTCCCTCTCCTCTCCATTCTAGCTACTCTGAACATCTTTCAGTCCCTGGTCATATCAGTCTCCCTCCCATCCAGGGACCTTTGTTGATGATGTTTCCTCTGACTATAATGTTCTACTTCCTTCCCTTGATAATTTCTATTCATCCTTATTTCTTCAGGAAGTTTACTTGACTGTTCTAAGTCAATGCCTCCCTCCCCCTCAATTACATGCCATTTAACACTATGCATCCCTTATCCTTGACACTAATCATTACTAAAATTTTATATTTACTTATGTAATTCATAACAACTATTTTGCCAAATGGACCATAAACTCCATAGAGTCAGGTACCATAACTGTTCACCATGGGATGTCCAAGACCCAGCTCAAATAAATATTTGATAAACAAGTGATAGAAGGGAGGCAGGGCATCTGTTAGGTGATTATACCTACACTATATTCAGTCACCAAGGTCCTTGCACATGCAAAAGGTAAAGACTCCATATAAAGGTAATTAATTTAATGTGAGGAGCCTGATCATTATATTTTAAGGGTTATTCTAAGACATGCCCCCTTCCCCTTCAATCTCAGAATATTATACTCTTCTTCATTCAAAACTGGTGAGCTAATCTTCCACCACAAAAAGAGACTTCAGAGGCCATTTACTCTATCCCTCTCCTTTTAGAGCTAAAGGATATAAACCCAGAGATGTTAATAAGTGACCAGCACAAAGTCACACGCAACTTTGGAGAAAAGAGCCAGAACTAGAACCCAAACAAACTAGGCTAATGTTGTATCTACTATATCTACTCTGGTAACACATCATGGATTGGGCGGGGGTGGGGTGGGGGTGGTGGCGTATACAGTACTCATTACTAATTTACAATCTAGTAACCTTATAGGTACAAGTTGGTGTGATCATACATTCTAATTCTGGGTTGAGAAAATGTAGTAACCATAATTATACTTCCAAAGGGCCATGTAAAAATTATATACTTAGTAACTGCACAGTTCTCGTCTATGAGATGAATTATTTGAAATCAGTTTCTTCATCAGAAGTGGAAACCCAAGGGAAATTTTTTAAACTTAATTGCTTCACGGATGTGAGAAACCTTTGGACGGAGGGGTCATGAGATTAGCTTTGGATATGCTGGACTTGAGGTTCTAGAAATATCTAACAGGTAGACATATGTAACGAAAGTTCAAGAACAGTTCTGACCTACTGAAGACTTGGATAATAGGTTCAAGGACAGGAAGACTGTGAGCCAGATGCCAGTCTTCAGTGAAAAAGGAGTAATGGCTAGGAAAGATACAGCAGCAAAAGGAAGGAAAAGAAAGTTTTATGATGAATGACACACACTCAGAGGAATATATTTTAATTTACTCTATTTAAAATAAAGGGTGGAAGAACAATCATTTGGAAGGGAGAATGGAAACTAAGAAGGGTAACAAATTCACCTCCTGAAACTAAGGTATAGAGGACATAATAAAATAGGATGGATATTCAGATTCTAGTGATAGTAGACTAAGTAAACCCAGATCATTTCTTTCTCTAAAAACTACTACAATGACTAGGAAATTTATTTTAAAATATTTATGGTTTGTTTGATGGCATCTAAGAGTTAGAAATTCAAGTACTGAAACTAGATTTTTATCCCAGATTGCCCTCAGAGGCAATAGAAATGGACCCATTGGGACTACATACAATGAAGTCATAGACTATAAAATAACTAAAGTTAGTAAGTTATAAAACACACCAATTAGAAGAGAGTTATTGTCAGAATGGATTTCAAAAATCCATCTATATGTAAGAGACTCATTTCAAATATAATAATATAGGCATGTTAAAAATAAAAAGATGGAAAAGACATACCATGGAAACACTGGTAAAAAGTTATGTGTAGTAGCTATATTAATATCAGACAGTGTGTATTGTGCAGCAATAAAACAGCCAAGAACAAAGAGGGGCATTACATAATGAAGAAAGACATAATCTTAGTGTACATACACCTAACAAAAGGACTCAAAAAAGCACAATGCAAAAACTGAAAGGAAAAATAGACAAATCCAGGATCACTTCTCTCTCAGTAATCAACATAAATAGTAGCCAGAAATAAGCAAGAAAACAGAATAGAATAAGTGTATCAACTAACTGGATCTAATTGCCATTTATTCAACACATGACCCAACAACAGCAAAACACACATAGAACAACCAAGATATACAATACCTTAAGTCATAAAACAAACCTTAACTAATTTACAAAAAAAAAAAATCATACAAAGTATGTTCTCTGATCATAATGGGAATGAAACTAGAAATCAATAACAGAAAGATACAAAGAAATCTCTAAACACTTGGAAATTATACATCTCACATCTAAATAATCCCTAGGGCAAAGAGGAAGTCACAGAAAAAGAAATGAGAAAAAAAAAGATTACGAGGAGACTAAACAACATGCTACTAAAAAAAGTGGGTCAATGATGAAATAAAAGAGGAAAGTAAAAAATACCTTGAGACAAATGACAATGAAAACACAACCATACAAAATCTATGGGATGAAGCAAAAGCATTCTTTAGAGGGAAGTTCATAGCAATACAGGCCTTCCTCGAAAAATCTCAAATAAACAATCTAACCTACCACTTAAAAGAATTAGGAAAAGAAGAACAAACAAAACCTAAAGGCAGCAAAAGGAAGAAAATAATAAAAATAAGAGAGGAAATAAATAAAATAGAGTTTTAAAAAATAGAAAAAAAGAAATCAATAAAACCAAGATCTGGTTCTTTGAAAGGATTAACAAGACTGACAAACCTCTGGCCAGGCTAACCAAGAAGAAAAGAGAGAGAACCGAAATAAACAAAATAAGAAATAAAAAAGGAGACATGGGACTTCCCTGGTGGTCCAGCGGTTAAGACTTGTCCTTCCAATGCCGGGAGTGAGGGTTCAACCCCTGGTCAGGGAGCTAAGATCTCACATGCCCCGTGGCCAAAAAACCAAAACATAAAACAGAAGCAATATTGTAACAAATTCAATAAAGACTTTTAAAATGGTCCACATCAAAAAAAAAACCAAAAAAACAAAGACATAACAACAGATACCACAGAAATACAAAAAAAGCAAAGGAAATACTATAAACAATTATGTGCCAACAAATTCGACAACCTAGAAGAAATGGACAAGTTTCTCAAAACATACAGCCCACCAAAACAGAATCAAGAATAAATAGATAATCTGAACAGATGGATCACTAGAAGTGAAATAGAATCTTTAATAAAAACTCCCTACAAACAAAAGTCCAGGACCAGATGGCTTCAGAGGCAAATTCTACCAAACATACAAAGAAGAACTTATACTGATCCTTCTCAAACTCTTCCAAAAAGCTGAAGAGGAAGAAACACTCCCAAAGACATTCTATGAAGCCACCATCACCCTGATACCACAACCAGACAAAGCCACGACCAAGAAAGAAAATTATAGGTTGAAATCTTTGATGAATATAGATGCAAAAATTCTCAACAAAATATTAGCAAACCGAATCCAACAACACAAAAAAGATGATATACCATGACCAAGTGGGATTCATCCCAAGTTCACAAGGATGGTTCAATGTATGCAAATTAATCAATGTGATACACCACATCAACAAAAGAAACAACAAAAAGCACATGATCATCTCAATAGATGCAGAAAAAGTATTTGATAAAATTCAACATCCATTACTGATAAAAACTCTTACCAAAGTGGGTATAGAGAGAACATATCTCAAGATAATAAAAGCTATTTATGACAAACCCACAGCCAATAGTCAAGGTGAAAGCCTTCCTGATAAATCTGGAACAAGATAAGGATGCCCACTCTCACCTGTTCTAGTCAATATAGTATTGGAAGTCCTATCCATGGCAATCAGACAAGAAAAAGAAATAAAAGGTATCCAAATTGGAAGGGAAGAGATAAAATTGTCATTAGATGCAGATGACATAATACTATGTATAGAAAACCCTAAAGACTCCACACAAAAACTACTAGAACTGGGCTTCCCTGGTGGCGCAGTGGTTGAGAGTCTGCCTGCCGATGCAGGGGACATGGGTTCATGCCCCAGTCCAGGAAGATCCCACGTGCCGCGGTGCGGCTGGGCCTGTGAGCCATGGCCGCTGAGCCTGCGCGTCCAGAGCCTGTGCTCCACAATGGGAGAGGCCACAACAGTGAGAGGCCCACGTACCGCAAAAAAACAAACAAAAAAAACTACTAGAACTGATAAACGAATTCAGCAAGGTAGCAGGATACAAGATTAACATACAGAAATCAGTTGCATTTCTTTACATCAACAATAAAATATCAGAAAGGGAATGTAAAAAAAAAAAAAACCTTTCAAAACTGCATGCCAGGGCCTCCCTGGTGGCGCAGTGGTTGAGAGTCCGCCTGCCGATGCAGGGGATACGGGTTCGTGCCCCGGTCTGGGAGGATCCCATATGCCGCGGAGCGGCTGGGCCCGTGAGCCATGGCCGCTGGGCCTGCGCATCCGGAGCCTGTGCTCCGCAACGGGAGAGGCCACAGCAGTGAGAGGCCCGCATACCGCAAAAAGAAAAAAAAAAAAAAAAAAAAAAAAAAAAAAAAAAAAAAAAAAAAAAAAAAAACTGCATGCCAAAAAATAAAATACTTAGGAATAAACCTCACCAAGGAGGTGAAAAACTTACATGTTGAGAACTTTAAAACATTAATAAAGGAAACTGAAGATGACTCAAAGAAATGGAAAGATATCCCATGCTCTTGGATTAGAAGAATCAATATTGTAAAAATAGGCAATACTACCCAAAGCAATCTACAGATTTAATGTAATCCCTATCAAATTACCCCTGACATTTTTCACAGAACTAGAACAAATAATCCTAAAATTCAACAGAACTATAAAAGACCCAGAATTGCCAAAGCAATCTGGAAGAAAAAGAACAAAGCAGGAGACATAATCCTCCCAGAATTCAGACAACACTACAAAGCTACAGTAATCAAAACAGTATGGTATTGGCACAAAAATAGACATACAGATCAATGGAACAGAACACAGAGCACAGAAATAAACACACACACCTACGGTCAATTAATCTTTGACAAAGCAAGCAAGATTATACAATGGGAAAAAGACAGTCTCTTCAGCAGGTGGTGTTCGGAAAGTTGGATAGCGCATGTAAATCAATAAAGTTAGAACACATCCTCTCATCATACACAAAAATAAACTCAAAATGGATTAAAAACTTAAACATAAGACATAACACCATAAAACTCCTGGAAGACAACATAGGCAAAACATTCTCTGACATAAATCGTACCAACATTTTCTTAGGTCAGTCTCCCAAGGCAACAGAAATAAAAACAAAAATAAAAATAAACAAATGGGACCTAATCAAACTTACAAGCTTTTGCACAACAAAAGAAACCATAAACAAAACAAAAAGACAGCCCACAGAATGAGAGAAAATATTTGCAAACCATGTGACCGACAAGGGCTTATTTTCCAAAATATGAAACAGCTCATACAACTCAACAACAAAAAACAAACAACCCAATTGAAAAATGGGCAGACCTAAATAGACATTTCTCCAAAGAAGATATACAGATGGTCAATAGGCACATGAAAAGATGCTCAACATGACTCACTATGTGAGAAATGCAAATCAGAACTACAACAAGGTACCACCTCACCCTGATCAGAATGGCCATGAATAAAAAGTCTACAAATAACAAATGTTGGAGAGGGTGTGGAGAAAAGGGATCCCTCCTACACTGTTGGTGGGAATGTAAGTTGGTAGAGCCACTATGGAAAACAGTGTGGAAGTTCCTCAGAAAACTAAAAATAGAATTAACATATGATCCAGCAATCCCATTCCTGGGCATATATCCAAACAAAACTATAATTCAAAAAGATACATGTGCCCCTACGTTCATAGCAGCACTGTTCACAATAGTCAAAACATGGAAACAACCTAAATGTCTATTGACAGATGAATAGATAAAGAAGATGTGGTACATATATACAATGCAATACTACTCAGTCATAAAAAAGAACAAAATAATGCCATTTGTAGCAACACGGATGCAAACTAGAGATTATCACACTAAGTGAAATAAGTCAGAAAAAGAAAGACAAATACCTTATTATATCATGTATATGTGGAATCTAAAATATGACGCAAATGAACCTATCTATGAAACAGAAACAATCACTGACATAGAGATCAGACTGGTGGTTGCCAAGGGGGAGGGGGTTAGGGGAGGGATGGAGTGGGAGGTTGGGGTTAGAAGATGTAAGCTCTTATATATAGAAGGATAAACAACAAAGTCCTACTGTATAGCACAGAGAACTATATTCAATTCCCTATGATTAAACCATAATGGAAAAGAATATATTAAAAAAGGAATGTATATATATACATATATATATATGTATAACTGAAACACTTCACTGTACAGCAGAAATTAACACAACACTGCAAATCAACTATACTTCAATAAAAAAATAAAATAAAAAAAGAAGTCACAAAAGAAATTAGAAAATATTTAGAACTGGGAAGCCATCAAAATACAACACAGGAGAATTTGTGAGATGCAGCAAAAGTAGTGTTTAGAAGAAATTTATATGATTAAAAGCTGAAATTAGAAAGAAGTTCTCAAATCAATAACCTAAGCTCACCTGAAGAAACTATATAAACAAGTGCAAAATAATTCAAAGAAAGGGAAGAAAGAAATAATAAAGAATAGAAATAAATGAAACCAAACAAAGAAAACCAATACAAAAAAATCAAAAATCTCAAAAGAAAATCCTAGCAATATTTACAAAGAAAATTGGGATACGAAAAAGGACTTATCACTTCAGGTAATACAAACATTAAAAGGATATTAAGGGAATGCTAAAAGTAACTCTACGCATATAAATTCAACAACTTAGATGAAATAAACCAATTCCTTGATAGCCAAAAACTCCCAAAATTCATCCAACATGATCACTGGAATAATTACTAAAAAAATAATAACTATTAAAGAAATAGAATTCATAATTAAACTTTCCAAAAAAGAAAGCTCCAGACTCAGGTGGCTTTACTGGAGAATTTTACCTAACATCTACCTAAAAAAGAAATATCAATTCTATAATCTCTTCCAGAATAACAGGGAATATTTTTCATTGTATTATATGAGGCAAGTATTAGCTGAATAATAAAAACAAACAAAAAGAAAAAAAATCCCTTATGAACACAGAAATAAAAATCCTCTACAGAATATCAGTAAATTGATTCCACCACAACCAAATGAGATTTATATCAGGAATGCAAAGCTGGTTCAAGATTCAAAAGTAAATCAGTGTAATCTATCATATTAAGAATCTAAAGAATGAAAACCACATGATTGTGTCAAATGACACTGAAAAGGCATCTTACAAAATTCAGCATCCATTACAAGATACACACTCTTAGCAAAGTAAGGATAGAAGGAAATTTCCTCAACATGATAGAGGACATCAACAAAAATGTAGTTAAAACCTTTCTTCATCATGAAAAAGTAAATGTTTCCCCCTTCAAATGTTCTTGCTCATCATTCCTATTGAAGACAGAACTAGTCAGTGCAATAAGGCAAGAAAAACAAATAAAAAGTATACAAATTGGAAAGGAAGAAATAAAACTGTCCCTATGACAACACAACTGTTTATGTAAAGCATCCTAAGGAATACAAGAAAAGCTCGTAGAACTAATAAGTACATTTAGCAACGTTACAGAATATAAAGTCAGTGTATATGTGCACACACATATACACAAATTATAGTTCAATTATATATATTTTTATATATATGCCACATTTCTATATATTAGAAAGGAACAATTAGAAATTGAAATTTTAAAAACAGTACCATTTAAAATAGCTCACTCCAGAGTGAAATACTTAGGTATAAGTCTAACAAAACAAGTACAGAATCTGTATGCTAAAAACTAAGAAAGGGTAATAAAATAAACCAAACCATGTTCATGACAATTTTCCCCAAACTGATTTATAAAATTAATATAGTTCCAATCAAAATTATTTTATAGACAAACTTACAAAACAAAGGAACTAGAACTAAAACAATTTTAAAAAATAAAATAAAATTGAAGAAACCACAGGAACTGATTTTAATGACTTACTATAAATCTACAATAAACAAGACAGTGTAGTACTGGCAAAGCGATAAATAAACACATGACTGAAACAGAACACAGACCTCAGAAACAGACCCAAACAAACATGACCACTGATTCTTGACAAAAGTGCAAAGGCAATTCAATAAAAAAATAGTACAGTCTTTTCAGCATATTGTGTTGGAACAACTGAATATTTAAACATCCATAAGCCAAAAAAAAAAAAACAACAACGTAAACATCACACCTTATACAAAAAAACAAAACAAAAACAAGAACACAAAACCCTCAAAATAGATTACAGCCGTAAATGTAAAATGTAAAACTACAAAACTTTTTGAAAAAAAGGGGAAAATCTTCATGACCTCAGGTTAGCCAAAGAATGCTTAGATATGCCACAAAAGCATGGTAAATTAAAGACACAGACCATAAATTGGACTTCATCGAAATGAACACTTTCTGCTCATTTCAAGAAAATGAAAATACAAGCCACAGACTAGGAAAAAAAATTCACAACACATATACTAGACAAAGGACTTGTATTCAAAATATATAAGAATATCTCACAATTTAATAATAAAAAAAAAATTTACAAGTGAGAAAATGATCTGAACAGATACCTCACAAAAGAATAAGTATAAACGAGCATTAAACACATGAAAAGATGCTCAACATCACACTTTCAAATCACAGTCTACAAAGGACTTGTTTGCAGAATATATAAAGGCCTCTCAAAACGCACTAGTAAGAAAAAACAAATCAAATTTTAAAGTGGTTAAGAGTTGCAGAGGGGGATTTGAGAAGATGGCGGAAGAGCAGGATGCGGACATAACCTTCCTCCCCACAAATACATCAGAAATACATCTACAAGTGGAACTGCTCCTACAGAACAGCTACTGAACGCTGGCAGAAGACCTCAGACCTCCCAAAAGGCAAGAAACTCCCCACGTACCTGGGTAGGGCAAAAGAAAAAAGAAAAAACAGAGACAAAAGAATAGGGACGGGACCCGCACCAGTGGGAGGGAGCCATGAAGGAGGAAAGGTTTCCACACGCTAGAAGCCCCTTCGCGGGCGGAGACTGCGGGTGGCGGAGGCGGGAAGCTTCAGAGCCACAGAGGAGAGCGCAGCAACAGGGTGCGGAGGGCAAAGCGGAGAGATTCCCGCTCAGAGGATCGGTGCCGACCAGCAATCACCAGCCTGAGAGGCTTGTCTGCTCAGCCACCGGGATGAGTGGGGGCTGAGAACTGAGGCTCGGGCTTCGGTCGGATTGCAGGGAGAGGACTGGGGTTGGCAACATGAACACAGCCTTAACTGGGCTAGTGCACCACGGCTAGCCAGGAGGGAGTCCAGGAAAAAGTCTGGACCTGCCGAAGAGGCAAGAGACTTGTTCTTCCCTCTTTGTTTCCTGGTGCACGGGGAGAAGGGATTAAGAGCGCTGCTTAAAGGAGCTCCAGAGACAGGCGTGAGCCGTGGCTATGAGCGAGGACCCCAGAGATGGGCATGAGAGGCTAAGGCTGCTGCTGCAGCCACCAAAAAGACTGTGTGCAAGCACAGGTCACTATCCACACCTCCCCTCCTGGGAGCCTCTGCAGCCTGCCACTGCCACGGTCCCGTGATCCAAGGACAACTTCCCCGGGAGAACGCAGGGCGCGCCTCAGGCTGGTGCAGTGTCATGATGGCCTCTGCCACCACAGGCTCACACTGCATCCGTACCCCTCCCTCCCCCCGGCCTGAGTGAGCCAGAGCCCCCAAATCAGCTGCTCCTTTAACCCCGTCCTGTCTGAGCGAAGGACACACACCCTCAGGCGACCTACATGCAGAGGTGAGGCCAAATCCAAAGCTGAACTCCGGGAGCTGTGCGAACAAAGAAGAGAAAGGGAAATCTCTCCAAGCAGCCTCAGGAGCAGCGAATTAAATCTCCACAATCAATTTGATGTACACTGCATCTGTGGAATACCTGAATAGAAAACAAATCATCCCAAATTGAGCAGGTGGAGTTTGGGAGCAGGATATATTATTTTTTCCCCTTTTCCTCTTTTTTAAGTGTGTATGTGTATGCTTCTGTGTATGATATTGTCCATATACCTTTGCTTTCACCATTTGTCCTAGAGTTCTATTCACCTGTTTTTTTCTCCTTCGTTCTTTCTTCTTGTTTTTACTTAAAAATTTTTTTCTTAATAATTATTTTTATTTTAATAACTTTATTTTATCTTACTTAATTTTTTCCTCTTTCTTTCCATTTTTTCTCCCTTATATTCTGAGCTGTGTGGGTGAAAGGCTCTTGGTGCTCCAGCCAGGAGTCAGTGCTATGCTTCTGAGGTGGGAGAGCCAACTTTAGGACAGTGACCCACAAGAGACCTCCCAGCTCGACGTAATATCAAACGGCGAAAATCTCCCAGAGATCTCCATCTCAACACCAAGACCCAGCTTCAATCAACGACCAGCAAGCTACAGTGCTGGACACCCTATGACAAACAACTAGCAAGACAGGAACACAGCCCCATCCATTAGCAGAGAGGCTGCCTAAAATCATAAGGCCACAGACACCCCAAAACACACCACTAGACATGGACCTGACCACCAGAAAGACAAGATCCAACCTCATCCACCAGAACACGGGGACTAGTCCCCTTCAACAGGAAGCCTACACAACCCACTGAACCAACCTTAGCCACTGGGGAAAGACACCAAAAACAACGGGAACTATGAACCTGCAGCCTGCAAAAAGGAGACCCCCAAACACAGTAAGATAAGCACAATGAGAAGACAGAAAAACACACAGCAGATGAAGGAGCAAGGTAAAAACCCACCAGACCTAACAAATGAAGAGGAAATAGGGAGTCTACCTGAAAAAGAATTCAGAATAACGATAGTAAAGATAATCCAAAATCTTGGAAATGGAGAAAACGCAAGAAACATTTAACAAGGACCTAGAAGAACTAAAGAGGAAACAAGCAATGATGAACAACACAATAAATGAAATTAAATATACTCTAGAAGGGATCAATAGCAGAATAACTGAGGCAGAAGAACGAATAAGTGACCTGGAAGATAAAATAGTGGAAATAACTACTGCAGAGCAGAATAAGGAAAATAAAATGAAAAGGACTGTGGAAAGTCTCAGAGACCACTGGAACAACATTAAACGCACCAACAATTGAAATACAGGGGTGCCAGGAGAAGAAGAGAAAAAGAAAGGGACTGAGAAAATATTTGAAGAGATTATAGTTGAAAACTTCCCTAACGTAGGAAAGGAAATAGTTAATCAAGTCCAAGAAGCACAGAGTCCCATACAGGATAAATCCAAGGAGAAACATGACAAGACACATATTAATCAAACAATCAAAAATTAAATACAAAGAAAACATTAAAAGCAGCAAGGGAAAAACAACAAATAACACACAAAGGAATCCCCCTAAGGGTAACAGCTGATCTTTCAGCAGAAACTCTGCAAGCCAGAAGAGAGTGGCAGGACATATTTAAAGTGATGAAGGAGAAAAACCTACAACCAAGATTACTCTACCCAGCAAGGATCTCATTCAGATTTGATGGAGAAATTAAAAACCCTTACAGACAAGCAAAAGCTGAGAGAGTTCAGCACCACCAATACAGCTTTACAACAAATGCTAAAGGAACTTCTCTAGGCAAGAAACACAGGAGAAGGAAAAGACCTACAATAACAAACCCAAAACAATTAAGAAAATGGAAATAGGAACATACATATTGATAATTACCTTAAATGTAAATGGATTAACTGCTCCCACCAAAAGACACAGATGGCTGCATGGATACAAAAACTAGACCCATATATTTGCTGTCTACAGGAGACCCACTTCAGACCTAGGGACACATACAAACTGAAAGTGAGGGGATGAAAAAAGATATTCCATGCACATGGAAATCGAAAGAAAGCTGGAGTATCAATTCTCATATCAGACAAAATAGACTTCGAAATAAAGACTATTAAAAGAGACACAGAAGGACACTACATACTGATCAAGGGTTCGATCCAAGAAGAAGATATAACAATTGTAAATATTTATGCACCCAACATAGGAGCACCTCAACACGTAAGGCAAATACAAACAGCCATAAAAGGGAAATCGACAGTAACACAATAATAGTAGGGAACTTTAACACCCCACTTTCACCAATGGACAGAACATCCAACATGAAAATAAATAAAGAAACACAAGCTTTAAATGATACATTAAACAAGATGGACTTAATTGATATTTATAGGACATCCCATCCAAAAACAACAGAATACCCATTCTTCTCAAGTGCTCATGGAACATTCTCCAGAATAGATCATATCTTGGGTCACAAATCAAGCCTTGGTAAATTTAAGAAAATTAAAATCGTATCAAGTATCTTTTCCGACCACAATGCTATGAGACTAGATATCAATTAGAGGAAAAGATCTGTAAAAAATACAAACACATGGAGGCTAAACAATACCCTACTTAATAACGAAGTGATCCCTGAAGAAATCAGAGGAAATCAAAATATACCTAGAAACAAATGGCAATGGAGACAACACGACCCAAAACCTATGGGATGCAGCAAAAGCAGGTCTAACAGGGAAGTTTATAGCAATACAATCCTACCTTAAGAAACAGGAAACATCTCAAATAAACAATCTAACTTTGCACCTAAAGCAATTAGAGAAAGAAGAACAAAAAATCCCCAAAGTTAGCAGAAGGAAAGAAATCATAAAGATCAGATCAGAAATAAATGAAAAAGAAATGAAGGAAACGATAGCAAAGATCAATAAAACTAAAAGCTGGTTCTTTGAGAAGATAAACAAAATTGATAAACCATTAGCCAGACTCATCAAGAAAAAGAGGGAGAGGACTCAAATCAATAAAATTAGAAATGAAAAAGAAGTTACAACAGACACCGCAGAAATACAAAGTATCCTAAGACACTACTACAAGCAACTCTCTGCCAATAAAATAGACAACCTGGAAGAAATGGACACATTCTTAGAAAAGTATAACCTTCCATGCCTGAACCAGGAAGAAATAGAAAATATGAACAGACCAATCACAAGTAATGAAATTGAAATTGTGATTAAAAATCTTCCAACTAACAAAAGTCCAGGACCAGATGGCTTCACAGGTGAATTCTATCAAACATTTAGAGAAGAGCTAACACCCATCCATCTCAAACTCTTCCAAAAAATTATAGAGGAAGAAGCACTCCCAAACTCATTCTATGCGGCCACCATCACCCTGATACCAAAACCAGACAAATATGTCACAAACAAAGAAAACTACAGGCCAGTATCACTGATAAACATAGACGCAAAAATCCTCAACAAAATACTAGCAAACAGAATCCAAGAGCACATTAAAAGGATCATACAACATGATCAAGTGGGGTTTATCCAAGGAATGCAAGGATTTTTCAACATACGCAAATCAATCAATGTGATACACCATATTAACCAACTGAAGGCGAAAAACCATATGATCATCTCAATAGATGCAGAAAAAGCTTCTGAAAAAATTCAACATCCATTTATGATAAAAACCCTGCAGAAAGTAGGCATAGAGGGAACTTACCTCAACATAATAAAGGCCATATATGACAAACACACACCTAACATCGTCCTCAAAGGTGAAAAACTGAAACCATTTCTACTAAAATCAGGAACAAGACAAGGTTGCCCACTCTCACCACTATTATTCAACATAGTTGTGGAAGTTTTAGCCACAGACATCAAAGAAGAAAAAGAAATAAAAGGAATCCAAATCAGAAAAGAAGAAGTAAAACTGTCACTGTTTGCAGATGACATGATACTATACATAGAATATCTTAAAAGATGCTACCAGAAAACTACTAGAGCTAATCAATGAATTTGGTAAAGTAGCAGGATACAAAATTAATGCACAGAAATCTCTGGCATTCCTATACACTAATGATGAAAAATCTGAAAGTGAAATCAAGAAAACACTCCCATTTACCACTGCAACAAAAAGAATAAAATATCTAGGAATAAACCTACCTAAGGAGACAAAAGACCTGTATGCAGAAAATTATAAGACACTGATGAAAGAAATTACAGATGATACCAAGAGATGGAGAGATGTACCATGTTCTTGGATTGGAAGAATCAACATTGTGAAAATGATTATACTACCCAAAACAATGTACAGATACAATGCAATCCCTATCAAACTACCAATGGCATTTTTCACAGAAATAGAACAAAAAATTTCACAATTTGTATGGCAACACAAAAGGCCCTGAATAGCCAACGCAATCTTGAGAAAGAAAAACGGAGCTGGAGGAATCAAGCTCCTGGACTTCAGACTATACTACAAAGCTACAGTAATCAAGACAGTAAGGTACTGGCACAAAAACAGAAATATAGATCAATGGAACAGGATAGAAAGCCCAGAGATAAACCGACGCACATATGGTCACCTTATCTTTGATATAGGAGGCAAGAATATACAGTGGAGAAAAGACAGCCTCTTCAGTAAGTGGTGCTGGGGAAACTGGACAGGGACATTTAAAAGAATGAAATTAGAACACTCCCTAACACCATACACAAAAATAAACTCAAAATGGATTAAAGACCTAAATGTAAGGCCAGACACTAGAAAACTCTTAGAGGAAACATAGGCAGAACACTGTATGACATAAATCACAGCAAGATCCTTTTTGACCCACCTCCTAGAGAAAGGGAAATAAAAACAAAAATAAACAAATAGGACCTAATGAAACATAAAAGCTTTTGCACAACAAAGGAAACCATAAACAAGATGAAAAGACAACCCTCAGAATGGGAGAAAATATTTGCAAATGAAGCAACTGACAACGGATTAATCTCCAAAATTTATAAGCAGCTCATGCAGCTCAATATCAAAAAAAAAAAAAAACCCAATCCAAAAATGGTCAGAAGACCTAAACAGACATTTCTCCAAAGAAGATATACAGATTGCCAACAAACACATGAAAGAATGCTCAACATCACTAATCATTAGAGAAATGCAAATCAAAACTACAATGAGGTATCACTTCATGCCAGTCAGAATGGCCATCATCAAAAAATTTACAAACAATAAATGCTGGAGAGGGTGTGGAGAAAAGGGAACCCTCTTGCACTGTTGGTGGGAATGTAAATTGATACAGCCACTAAGGAGAACAGTACGGAGGTTCCTTAAAAAACTAAAAATAGAACTACCATATGACCCAGCAATCCCACTACTGGGCATATACCCAGAGAAAACCATAATTCAAAAAGAGTCATGTACCACAATGTTCATTGCAGCTCTATTTACAATAGCCAGGACATGGAAGCAAGTTAAGTGTCAATCAACCTATGAATGGATAAAGAAGATGTGGCGCATATCTACAATGGAATATTACTCAGCCATAGAAAGAAACGAAATTGAGCTATTTGTAATGAGGTGGATGGACCTAGAGTCTGTCATACAGAGTGAAGTCAGAAAGAGAAAGACAAATACCATACGCTAACACATATATATGGAATTTAAGCAAAAAAAAAAAGTCATGAAGAACCTAGGGGTAAGACAGGAATAAGGACACAGACCTACTAGAGAATGGACTTGAGGATATGAGGAGGGGGAAGGGTAAGCTGTGACAAAGCGAGAGAGTGGCATGGACATATATACATTACCAAATGTAAAATAGATAGCTAGTCAGAAGCAGCTACATAGCACAGGGAGATCAGCTAGGTGCTTTGTGACCACCTAGAGGGGTGGGATAGGGAGGGTGGGAGGGAGGGAGACGCAAGAGGGAAGAGGTATGGGGATATATGCATATGTATAACTGATTCACTTTGTTATAAAGCAGAAATTAACACACCACTGTAAAGCAATTATACTGCAATAAAGATGTTAAAAAAAAAACTGTAGCTTAGGGACTTTGATGGAAGTGATATGTTTATGTGTGTGCACATGCACAGTTATACCAGGCATGGAGTTGTAGGAAAAAAGGTGGTTATTTTCCTAATACCCAAAATTCAATTTTACCATTTTTAAATGCTTAAAAGCTGCATTTAGTTACCTAGAAACAACTTCTAAAACCATTACTTATTTATACATTCTACAAATATTTCAGTACTTGTTATGATCCAAGAAAATATAAATACAATTTTGAATACAATAGACAAGATGTTGAATATGTGTAATCTGGCAATTATGAAATTTTATACAAAGCTCTCTTTTATTACAAAGCTCTCTGTTCAGATTAGGTGTAGATACTATGAGTGCTAACTGCAGAGCTATTTAGCACACTCATGAGGGGCAGGAAATACTTCATAAGGATATGACCTCTAAAATGAGCCCAAAACTTCAACAGAACTGTCAGGAGAGGTAGGGAAGAAAGAGTTTTTAAGGCTGAGGGAATATTTCTTTTAAAAGATACAAAAGTAAGAAAAAAGAATGATAGCTGAGAAACTGGTAATCATGGGAATCAATAATTAAATTTATGTTATTATTAAAAAATAAAATAACTACCATTTATTGAAATCCTAGTACTAGCCTCTTACACACACTGCTTCTAATCTTTACAGCTTTTCAACTATCATTATCCTAATTTTACAGAAGAAATTTAAGGCTTAACAAGAAGGGCTTTCCTGCCCTTGTCAGGAAAAAATTTTAAATGATATGAGATGACCAAATAAGATGACTGGATGTTTTGTCTAGGGTGCATTTCCAAGTTATCTCCACTTTTTTGCTTTTCCTCGTCTGACATATTTTTAAATTCCACAAATTATCAATAATTGATAGCAATGTAAAAGTTTATTTTCCATAGACATGAAAAAGAATTTTTCCAGTGGAGTTATAACTGATTTCCCTTCCCACGTGGAAGAAGACAATTTTGAATCAATTAAGCAAGTTTGTGTCCAGTATTCCTGGTGGCCTATGTATGTGTCTGTTCTTTGGATTCTCCTTGAGCTCCATGTAACATCTTACTGGGTTCCCTCATTAATTAATGAGCTAACAGCTTTGGCATGGGTTTATGTACATGTTTATGAGTCATGATTTTACCTTTTTAAAAAATTATCCTTTAATAGCTCCAAAGCAAAATAAGTCAGAATTTGAGGATTTGTGTGGATTCTGCATGGTTCCAAAGACAAAGTTCCTTCCACCACATACAACTCACTACTTCTCTCCTTTTAATCTTGAATGGTAATGCCAACATAATTTTTGTAATACCTCTTGTATGGGGTCTCACCAAATTTTTGATAGTCCATGTGATAAAACTTACTAAAAAGTCCAGCTTGTGGCTACTTTCACTCTTACTAATTCTTCATACAACCATAATTCATCAGCTACTTGTGGAATGAAAAAGGAAAATAAAAGTACCTTCTCTCATTCCAAGTCTTTTTACAGTCAGGCAACCACAAAAAAGAAAGAATGAACCTACAATTCATGCCATTTAATGCTGTATCAGGCATAATTCAAGTCAAATTCCACTGGGCAAAGTCTGGGATAATTACAAGTACTAATATAATGAATAAGAGAAAGGTGGTGACCTGGGGGAGAACTTATGAAACCCTTGTCTCCTGCTTTTGTTGATTATTCTTTTTGTTATGATGGATTCCCTTTCTTGACCTCACCTTTTTGAAAAATAACAGATTGTTTCTGTTAAACAAAACTAATAGCTAGTGACAAATACCCAAACCCATATAATGGAAACTGGGTGGTAAATTTCACTGTAATATAAAATACCCAACAACATAATAAGCCACTGTTATGGTATTCATTCAATTCACAAGGAAATTGTAAAACCTTTAATTTAAAAAGGAAAAAAAAATACAGTGCACACACTTTAAAGATGGTTTTGTTTACCTGCTTAACAAAATTGACAGTACGAAGCTTCTTTCGCATGTTACAATGACATGTGTTAAAGGTATATTTCCTTCGAACCAAACATTTACCCTTCGCCACTGGTGAAAGGCAACAAGATCTCTTTACAGAGTCTCGTCTTTTTCAATAAATTTTGCATGAAAACATGTTATCCTGGCACAAAGTTGCCTGCTGTCACATTCGAAGTGTAATAAATGTTTAATGAAAACAACACCACACAGCTTGGTGTCAGACAACAGCTATCACACAGCCCTGCTTTGATCCAAACAGACACTTAAAAGGAGTTCTAAGCATGCTCTGCACCACAGAATTCTATAACCTATATGCAAATAGGGGTAAATTAGCATAAATGATTTCCTGTTGCATAAAGAAATAAGAGGTAAAGAAAAATATGACAGCCTCTAAGAGTATGGAACTGCTGTCAAACTCAGAGTCCAGCATTCCCAAACCACTTCCAACACTTTCTGCCAAGCACTAGGTAGGAAAAATGGGCTATAACCATAGCCCATAATAGCATGGGCTATAACTGAAGCCCAAGTTCACTGCTATCCCAGTGGCTTCTATACATATTTTCAAAAAGACTTAAGACAAATGATTTAGTGAGAGTCACATTTAAGAAATTCTATTTAAGATTTCCCTGGCGGTCCAGTGGTTAAGACTCCACGCTTCCAATGCAGGGGGCATGGGTTCAATCCCTGGTTGGGGAAATTCCACATGCCATGTGATGTGGCCAAAAAAATTTTAAATTCTGTTTAAATGCATTCCCCTCCAATTACCTACCAAAAAGCACTGCTTCAGTTGTCAAAATTTGTATCCAGAGGGAAATTCTTAACCTCTCTCTAAAAGTACAAAGCTTCAGAAAGTTATATAAAGGAAATGAGGAAGGTAAGTATAAACGACGCAAGGGTTTGGGCAAAATATTCCAGAAGTCTTGATGGGCACATTTCTGAGTACAACATCCGCCTACTGAAAAGCTAATAAGAATATAATAAAAGTGACAACCTTTCACAGTAGCACATCATAGGGGAGAATAGGCTACGGAATACTAAATTAGGTTCCGGATGAATCCTAAAGTTACTCAAATTAAGAAAGCATTTTACTAGGCAATAACGGCTTTAAACCAAACTTTCCTGGCTGGTGGTTTAAATCATGATTGAAAATAAAGTTAAATCAGGGACTTCCCTGGTGGTCCAGTGATAAAGAATCCACCTTCCAATGCAGAGGACATGGGTTCAATCCCTGGTCAGGGAACTAAGATCCCACATGCCGCAGGGCAACTAAGCCCGCACGTCACAACTACTGAGCCTGTGTGCCTCAACTAGAGAGTCCACGTGCCACAAACTACAGAGCCCATGTGCTCTGGAGCCTGTGTGCCACAACTAGAGACAGAAAACCCGCACGCCACAACTAGAGAGAAGCCCGCGTGCCACAACTAGAGAGAAGCCCACGCGCTACAAGGAAGAACCTGCGCGCCATAACAAAAAGATCCCGCACACCACAACCCACACGCCACAGTGAAGACCCAACGCAGCCAAAAATAAAATAAATAAATAAAAATAAATAAATAGATATTAAAAAATAATAATAAAGTTAAATCAAATCCATCCAAATTCTACTCTTAAGGATGGCACTATGATTTAAAATCAATAGTAGAATGTCACTGGTGGCACTGACATTTACTCACAACTAATTTTTCAAGGAAGTCCATAAAATGTTTTATAGTGGATGACTATACTTTTTGGAATTTGATTAAAATGTTTCTAAAGAAGGCTCAGTAAGATACTAATCCACAGAAGACTCAAATGGGGTGTACAATGTTCACAATCATCAAACCAAGTTGTAATTATGAGATGCCATGGCAAGTTTCATATTTCTGATTTTTGACTCTCAATAAAAGCTTGCTTAAAATGATGTTGTTAATGTCCAATTTCAATTTAATAACTCTAGTGTTAATAAAATTTGTTTTCATATTGCAAAGACATATCCTCAGAAAAGAAATATAATTATCTAATGATACGCTGAATATTTGTTCTAAAAATTTGGGGGGAAACTAATAAAAACAAACAAAATCTGTTCTTAGAAACCAAATTTTATAAATGTAAAACATTAAAAATTAAAGTCATTAAACCTTTTTGATAAAATCTAAGACAAGGTTTGGTCGGTGTCTTTCTTATATTAATCTTTCACTCAGTGCTGTAAGGAAAGGCACCTTTTAATTCCTACAAACTCCTGATACCCTTCTAGTTTATATTAGGCCTCCCTTATTCAGCAAAATTATAAAATAAATAGATCAGCTTATGACATTATAGACAAATCCTAATTATAATCATTCAAATGTTCCAGGAATTTCCAGAACTTGTACTTAATTAGCTGTTATTTTAAAACATTTTTCAGAATTGCCTAATTTTATATCTTTTTTCTCAAAAGGCTAATAAAAAAAAGCTCTTCCTTATTATTAGGCTCATAAATTCCTGCTTGAGCATTTCTTTCTCTCCTGCTTTTATATTTCCCAATTTATAAAATATTCCCTTACCATTATTGTACTTACTCTCCTTGCTTTATATTTTATAAATGTATGCTTTATGTTCTATCAATATTTATAAATATTGATATTTTCAAACTGGTTTGATAAAAACAAAGATTGTTATACATAAAGAAACAGAATCACATGAGTTTTTATTTTCTCTTATGCGAGGAAGCATCTAGGTTATTTAGCACAAGCTAAAATATTTGTCATTGAGTCACACAATCACAATGAACTAATATGTCTAAGTCCAAATTCAATCATTTGTGAATCTTTTTTCTTTTCTCTCCACCTACACGTGTTCTTAAAAAAAAAAAATTTTCAAAAGAGCCAATAAAAGCATCACAGAAATACATTTAATTAAGGTCTAGAAATTTTTTGTCATTTTATTAAATATAATTAAAAGTAATTCTAAATAAACAGATTAATTGCTGACGTGGGAAAGTAAGGAAGAGAAAGGAAGAAAAGAAGGAATCATTCTTTTACTAATGACAGATTTCTGACCCAATCAGAGAAAACAAGGCACAGAAAATTTTTTCTGTTTTCCCTAGCTATTTTCTAGGAAAGTTTAAGCAATAGCATATCACTTGATCTCAAACACTATATATCATCATCAATAATCATGGATTACTACAGAAATAAACATAGTGTATTATTAAGAGTCAAGATGCTGTTGTCAGTGAACCTGAATTAGAAACCTAACTCTGCCATTTATTTACAAGCCCTATGATCACAAGTGTTCATTTGTATAAATGGGAAAATAAAAGCACCTATGTCACTAGATTATGAAAATTAAATAAGATAATACATAATGCTTAGCAAAATTTCTGATACCTAGAAAATATATTTAAATGTTAGATGCTTATTATTATGTCCACTGTAAGTAAAGCATTTTGTTCATACCTTATGTAGACCTGATCATAAAATTACTCTACTTGAGACTTCACTGGCTTCTCACTGCCTTTAGAATTAACTCTCCTTAGCATAACATATACTCCAATAATCACCTCTCATCATTATTCCTCTTCTTCTCTAAACTAATCCCCATGAGACTTCAGTTTCTCAAATATGCCATACCCACCTTGCTTTCCTCCAAGTATTTCCACATAGAGTTCATTTTGCATGCACGCTTCTTTCCCATCTCTTCCTTCCTTCAGTGTATAAACATCGCTTCTTCTGAGAGCCCGTCCGTAACATTCTGACTAATCTAGCTCAACCAGCTTAAAGTTCATGAAAATATCTTGCAACCAAAATGTGTCAAAACTGAGGATGAAACCCAATGTGCTGAGACTGGCCTGTTGGAACGATAAAAAGGGCGCAGGTCTGCTTGCCTCCGAACTTTTTCTTATATTAGCAATAAATGTACTTAATTGTTTAAGCCATATGTTGACAAACTACAACCCATGGGCAAATATAGCCAGCTGCCTATTTTTGTAAATAAAGTATAAAACTTTACTGGAATACAGCCATGCCACTCATTTAGTATTATCTACGGCTGCTTTCATGCTAAAAGGGCAGAGTTCAGTAGTTGGCAACAGAGGCATATGGCCAAGAAAGCCTAATTTATTTACTACCTAGCTCTTCACAAAACGTTTGCTGCTCTTGGTTTAAGCTAGTTTAGTTAGGTTTTGTTACTTATAGCCAAAAGTACCCTAACACATAACAGTTTCCTACTGAAACATTCATCTGATTTTACTGTAATTACTTATATATCTTCCCTTCTATATATGCTTATTTTGCCACCTGCATGAAATCTCCAAGTAAAACTAGCCTGCCGTTATGTCCCCATTACCTAACATATACTTGACAAATAGAAGGCATTCAAGTATTGTTGACTGAACAAGTGAACAAATGAATGAATGAGCATATCTGATCAATACCCAATAAATATTTATGAAAAACTACCATGTACATTAGGTACACTGAGTAATACAAAAGAGTATAAGACCCATGCTCTGCCCTGAATGGCTTAAAGATCAGGTTTAGGAAATAAACATGTAAGCTGTAAAAAATATATATATAAGTTATTTCTGGAGCAAAACGGGGTGTATCTGTCATATATAGATACTACCATATTAAATGTATACATCAACCCCCACCCCAATCCTGATTTCAAATCGTACTAAAAGGTATGAATTCCTGTGGCCTTAGCACTAATCAGAAGGGAGGGCACATTGACATAACACCACCCTGTACTATGGTCCACTAAAACCATGAAGATGACTAAATCAGGCTACTCACAGCTTTTAGCATCAGTACTCATGGCCCTTCAACTGACACCTCTTGTTTTGACCTTGTTCATTGCCTTTGTTGAGATTTAAGAAATAATGACAAATACAACATTATTATCTTGTGAACCTGTCATCCAGGAATCAGTCCCTTGAACAAAATCAGCTCTGAGTGATGGCAGAATCTAACCTGTAAAGCTGGTGCCTACCTTCAAAATTAATGTCACCATATGGAACCCTTTCCTGAAGCCACCCAACCTCCCTTTTGATTCATGCTCTCATTTTTCTTACCTTTAAAATACCCCAAATAATGCTTTATGTAATATCAACTTCACACAACCGTGTAAATATTATTCTAAAAAGTAAAACTTGGTGAAGTAGAAAGCAAAGATTTAATGACCAGTAAAAATCATAGTCATTTCACACAGTCATGTAATATCTAAAATGTAAACCAAAAGGAGGAGGAAAAAAAGAACAAGGAGCATGGCATTTCCTTGACTGACGTAATTTATTCAACCTCTTAGTCCATATTTTCCAGTCTTAGAAACCTACTCTACATCCTCTCTTCAACTGTCATCCTCCTGACTTCCTCCCTTTATCAACAGATTTCCCCCATATCCTCTCTGATCCTCACTCCATTCTACCAACTCTGGCTAAGTCAGGCTCCCTAACTTTAAAGCCAGATATCCAACTCTATCTCCTCTCTTATAACATTCAACAGTCCTTAAAACTAGAAAAAGACAGAACTCAGAATTTTTCAGGACCACAACTGCTCAATGTACATTAATGGCTATGGGGTGATCAGGGAAAGAAAGTCACACAATAATGTTACACTCTCCCAAAATCCACCACAAATTTATCATTTCAAAGAATACGTAAAAGCCAACAATCCACGCAGTTTTATATAATATCACTGTAAATCTGGATTAAAAAATAAAAACACAGACAACTGTGAAAAAGAGAGGGATGAGAAGAGCCCCATAACCTTTAATAAACTTAATTCTTCATAGAATCAAGATCTCAAGGAACCATATCCAAAATCTTGGTAAGCTCTTCAATTTAATACTGAAAAGTGATACGCTAAAGATAAACACTTCTGTATTGAAGTATTAGAGAGAACATATATAAGGTGTTGAAAGACTAACAAAAGAGGATAAATTCTAAGATGTTCTAAACACTTCATAGAATAAAAGATCCCAATGTCGGTTTGGAATAAAACAAACAAGAAGCTGTAATTTAAGCCAGGGGTCCCCAACCACCACCCCAACCACTGATACCAGTCTGCAACCTGTTAGGAACCAGGTTGCACAGCAGGAGGTGAGTGGTGGGCAAGCCAGCGAAGCTTCAGCTGCCACTCTCCATCGCTCCCCATGGCTCGCATTACCACCTGAACCATCCCCCCAGCCTCACCACCACACCTCTGTCCATGGAAAAACTGTCTTCAACGAAACTGGTCCCTGGTGACAAAAAGGTTGGGGACCACAGATTTAAGCGACTAAACAAGATTTTATTTCACTTTAACATCTTCTAATTAAATAAACTGTTTTGAGTGGACTTCAACCTCCAAACAGACAAAAGCAGAATAACTGTTTCAATGATATCAATTCCAGAAAAAATAAATTCTGGGTCCCATATGCACATACACTCATCTAACACATACATATACCTTAACATTGACCAAGTCCTCATTCTACATTGAAAGAGGTCTAGCCAACAGTAAATCACATGGTTCCCTCCCTTCGTCCCATCTTTATCCTTTTCCCCTAACAGCTTTACAATAAGCTAACAGGTATCTTTAATTGTAAGCAGTCTTCAAATTTTAAATATTGTATTCATGATAAAGAACATGGAACTTTCCTAACAAATTATGTAAATTTTCCTTTACTGACATACTAACTTTTGACAGTGCTATTTGTTTCTAAGATTTGTTTTGTAAATATTAAATGAAAACAGGAATAGAAAGGAAGCATAGTAAAACTCTGAGGTAACTATTCTGGTTTATCCTTTCTTTATTCTCTACTATATTCTCCTCTTTTTTCCATCTTAGAAAAACCTCAGAAGATGAAAATTTAGTTTGAATATTGCTATGGAATCACAGAGTCATCACTGCTTTAGATCTGCTTCAACTTACCCACGTTTGATGCTGTGTAATTCCTTGTCCTTGCCTTTATCCTTTTCCTTTTCTCTTTTCTCCTTATCTCTGCCTTTACGTCGTTCTCTATCCCGAGACCGACTACGTGTTCTTCTGTGACTGGACCTTTCACTGCTTCGACTATGGGAACGTGGACGTGGTCTTGATCGGGACCTACAATAAGTAGATTTCATTATATACATTTAGTGTATATTTTGTATTATGAAATAAAAATATCCTTAAAAATTGTCTGAAAGAAAAGGATTTAGTTTTAGTTAAGGATTCAGTTAAATAACTGTTTGAAGCAAGCATCTAAAGATGATTCTTTATGAATAATACTCTTTTAAATGACATGAGGGAAACATATGTGTCAACTTTACAGGAATATAAGGTTTAGTGTTTGCTTAGTCAAAAAAGTCTTAAAGTTCAAGTCAAATCTTCATTACTCAAATCTCTTCAAGATAATATAACAAATGTAAGTGTATATTCTAATCTGCAAGGATTAGGGTCTTCCCTATCCCTACAATCTCTACTTTCTATATTGATTCTACCTAACTTCCTATTTCTAATTGTTAGAATAAAACTATTCCTCTACTCTACTATAATCCAGCTATTCTTTGCATAAAATGAAGGACAGTATTAGGATATATTATGTGCTTTTACAAAGTAAAGATTTTTAGATCCTGCCTTACAGTATTGACAAGAAAGCCTCTACCAGATTGATGATCCTATAGAAACTATAAAAAAATAACTAACTGAAGTCATTGAATAGTGACCAAAAGAAGGCACTGACCTTAAAAAGGAACAAAATCTCAGCATATAAATATGCTGATTTATTTAATGTAATTTCAAGCAATTAGATTATGAACCAAAAATGATGAGCAATGCCAAGACTTGGAAAAAACAAACAGCAGTAAGAAAGTTTCCCATTTTATCAGTTTCTTTTCTGAGGACAAGCCTAAGTCTGTGCCATGCAGGAAAGCTAAAGCTCTAACAGAAAACTTTCAAATTTATAGCCTGAAATCCCAGAACAAAGACTCAAGGCAACCATCGCAAAATGAAAATGAAAGGGGAATCCTGGAAAAGAGTCCGTTAAAAGAGCCAAAAATTGTAGTTGTAAACTCTATTCAAATCTCTGGCTGAACCCTTCATCATACATATGAAGGGCAAACTCCAAATAGCTAAGGATGAAAGAACTGAACTAAAATTTCAACTGCCCCAAAGAGACTGAATTGTTGTAATTTTAATTCAACTAAGTTAATTCTATGCTTTAAAAAAAAAGTAAACCAAAAAATCAATATTCTTCAGAGGAATGTAACAGAATCCAGAGTACTCAAAATATGACATTCACCATGTCCATGATAAAATACAAAATTACTAGGTATACAATGAAACATGAAAAATGTGAGAAAAGATAGTCAATACTGAACAACCCCGAGTAGAGCCAGATGTTGGAGTTATCAGGCAAGGATTTAAAGTAGTAAGTATAACTATGTTTGTAATGAATATAATGTTAAGAAATTTTAGAAGACAAACTAGAAGTAAAAAAAAAATTCTGTAACTGAAAAATACAATATCTGAAATTACCATTATGCTAAAAGAGATCTGAAGCAGATTGTTATCAACAGAGGGGGAAAAAATCTGTGTACTTGAAAACAGATAAATCAAACTTTTCCCATCTGAAGAACTAAGAGGAAAAAAAGATGTTAAAGAAAAACAGATCCTATAATATCTGTGTGACAACATTCAAGTGTTTAACATGTTTATTTAAACTCATAAGTAGAGAAAATAATGAGATAGAAATCAATTTCTTTTTAAGTGGTGGCCAAAATTTCCCCAAATTTAGTGAACAAAAAATGTACAGATTCTACAAGCTTAGTTAACTCCAAAATAAATATGAAGACCATGATTAGTAATACCATAGTCAAGCTGATGAAAACTAAAGACAAAGCGAAATCTTGAAAGTATTCAGAGAAAAAATGGACACATTACATACAAAAGAACGATGACATGAATTACTGCTGGCTTCTCGTAAGAAACAATGAAGATCAGAAGACAGTGGAACAAAATTCTAAACGTGGTGAAAGAAAAAAAAAATCAACCCCAAATTTTATACCCAGCAAAAATAAGTGTTCTACTTACAAAAATAAGTGTTCTACTTACTTCTGTTTTCTTGAGGGATATTTTTGCTGGGTATAGGTATATATGATGTATGCTGGGTCAAGCTGATGGTCTTCCTAACACCATACACAAAAATAAACTCAAAATGGATTAAAGACCTAAATGTAAGGCCAGACACTAGAAAACTCTTAGAGGAAAACATAGGCAGAACACTCTATGACATAAATCACAGCAAGATCCTTTTGGACCCACCTCCTAGAGAAATGGAAATAAAAACAAAAATAAACAAATGGGACCTAATGAAACTTAAAAGCTTTTGCACAGCAAAGGAAACCATAAATAAGACCAAAAGACAACCCTCAGAATGGGAGAAAATATTTGCAAATGAAGCAACTGACAAAGGATTAATCTCCAAAATTTACAAGCAGCTCACGCAGCTCAATATCAAAAAACCAAACAACCCAATCCAAAAATGGGCAGAAGACCTAAACAGACATTTCTCTGAAGAAGATATGCAGATTACCAACAAACACATAAAAGGATGCTCAACATCACTAATTATTAGAGAGATGCAAATCAAAACTACAATGAGGTATCATCTCACACCGGTCAGAATGGCCATCACCAAAAAATCTACAAATGATAAATGCTGGAGAGGGTGTGGAGCAAAGGGAACCCTCTTGCACTGTTGGTGGGAATGTAAATTGATACAGCCACTAAGGAGAACAGTACGGAGGTTCCTTAAAAAACTAAAAATAGAACTACCATATGACCCAGCAATCCCACTACTGGGCATATACCCAGAGAAAACCATAATTCAAAAAGAGTCATGTACCACGATGTTCATTGCAGCTCTATTTACAATAGCCAGGACATGGAAGCAACCTAAGCGTCCATCGACAGATGAATGAATAAAGAAGATGTGGCACATATATACGATGGAGTATTACTCAGCCATAAAAAGAAACGAAATTGAGTTATTTGTAGTGAGGTGGATGGACCTAGCACCTGTCATACAGAGTGAAGCAAGTCAGAAAGAGAAAAACAAATACATATATATGGAATCTAAAAACAAACAAACAAAAAAATGTTTCTGAGGAACCTAGGGGCAGAATAGGATTAAAGATGCAGACTTAGAAAATGGACTTGAGGACATGGGGAGGGGGAAGGGTAAGCTGGGACGAAATGAGAGAGTGGCATGGACATATATACACTACCAAATGTAAAATAGATAGCTAGTGGGAAGCCAACACATAGCACAGGGAGATAAGCTAGGTGCTTTGTGACCACCTAGAGGGGTGGGATAGGAAGGATGGGAAGGAGATGCAAGAGGGAGGGGATATGGGGATATATGTATACATATAGCTGATTCACTTTGTTATACAGCAGAAACTAACACAACATTGTAAAGCAATTATACTCCAATAAAGATGTTAAAAAAAGTAAATCAAAGAGCTCTTTGAGATAAAGGAAAAGTAAAACATAATCACCAATAGTTAATAATATGCATTAAAGTATGTACTAAAGTAAGTTTTTCAGGCTAAAGAGAATGATAAATGATGGAAACTTGGACCTTTAGAAAGGCAATGAAGGCCACTAGAAATGGTAAATATATGGGTAAATATAAAAAACGACTTCCCTTTAGTTAAAATACATATGTACTTAAAGTAAAAATTACAGTATTTTACTGTAGGGTTTATAATGAAAGTGGATATAATACATATAATCTCTACAGAATAAAGTACAGAGCAGGTAAATTAACCTACACAGTTAGAAAGCTTTTACACTTCACGTGAACAGTGAAATAGTAACTCTAAGTACACTGAAACATACTTAAAGTACTGAATCATAAGGGCATATATGTAATTCTTACAGTAGCCACTTAAAGGGGAGAAAAAAGAAATACAGCTAAAAAGCCAAAAGATGAGCTAAAAGATAGTTCTTAAAAATATTCATTATTCCAAAAGGAGGCTGGAAAGGCTCACATGTCTTCTCAGAAGACTTTCAGGATCAAGCATTTCCTGGCCAAGAAACAGAAGTAGAATTGTCCTATTCCCCAATGGATTCAGATGAAAACAAGTAATAAATCGAGTACACCTCCACAATGAGACACTGGAGAAGAACCAAGCTGTCCAAATAAATTAAAAAGCAACACACAACTCTACGCTATCTACAAGATATGCACTTTAAATATAGACACAGGTTGAAAGTAAATGTCTAAAATTAGATATATCATGTAAACAAAAATGGCTGGAATGAATATATTAATATCAAATAAAGTATCATCCTAGACACTCAGAAACTAGGAGTATTACCCCAAATAAAAATGGATACTTCATGATGATCAAAGGATCAGTATAAAAGTAGAAATCATACAAAATGTTTATTGGACCACAACAGAGTTAAATTAGAATTCAGTAACAATAAAACATCCAGAAAAAAACCAAAAGTGTAGAAATTAAATAATACACTTCTTAATGAATCATGAGTAAAGTAAGAAATCACAAAAAAATTAGAAAATATTTTGAACTGAAAGGCAATAAAAATATAGCTTGTTAGAATTTGTGTGATGTAACTAATGCAATGTTTAGAGGGAAATTTATAGCTTTAAATGTTTATATTAGAAAAGAAGAAAAGTCTAAAACCAATTACCTAAGGTTCCATCTTAAGAAGCTAGACTAAGAAGAGCAAAGTATATCCAAAGTAAGTAGAAGAAAGGAAACATTAAAGAGCAAAAATCAATGGAATAGAAAGCAATAAAGAAAATTAACGAGGCCAAAACCTGGTTCCACAAGAATATCAACAAATTTGGTAAATCCCCAGCTAGACTGATCAAGCAAAAAAGAAAAGAGCAAACACAAATTACCTAAATAAATAAAGACTGTGGATAAAGAGATCACATGAACTAGTTCTGGGTACTTAGGCCATACATAGGGCTTGAAGAGAATTATATGGATTTCACTGGTAGTATGTTCTGTCTTCTTTCACCCTTAGCTGGTTCATTCAGTGAGTGAAGAGCAATACTGTATCATTAGATCACAAACTTTTTTTTTAATATGTGATTTTGAGAAGTTACAATATTTATTGCTAGGAATGTCAACATGGGTTTATTATACTAATTTACAAAGGTTAAATTTCCTTCATTTTCTCTTTGACTACTCCTTCTCAATTTTGACACATGCTTCTTTCCACACAAAATAAAGTTTTAATTTATCAATAATTTATTGCCCCCACAGACATTATCTATTCATCTCTAATGAAATTATTATTATATGTGGATATGTAAAAATTTTAACAGATTATTCTAAAATCTCTGAAAAATAATCAATCAGACTAAAGTTTTCTGATTAAAAGAAAGTAATAATAATAATAAAAATGAAGGGGGCCTTTTTTGTGATAATCAGAGCCACTACATATACAGTATATACACACACACGCACACACACACACGTTATCTTAATTTGGTTCTACATTATGATTCTGGCAATTACTTTTTCACTTAACTAGTGAAAATATAGTGTAATAAAAGACAAAGAGTTAAATATTAGTTTAAACTCTAATAACAAATCCCTAAGAGCTTCTTTTTTTAAAATAAAACTTTGAAGTAAGCTCATTTCTTAGTGGTTTGCCACTAAGAAAAATATACTGTTGGACAAAATGGTAGGTAGATTAAGGTAGATTTTGGTAAAATCATGTTTTCACTGTATCTTAAAAATTAAATGTATATGCTCTTAATATACCCAAAGCTACAGAAGTATTAAGTTAAAAAATAAAGAAAATTCTCATATAATGGTGTCCTCAAACAAGTTACTTCCTCTCTGGGCATCTGTTTCCTCATCTACAAAATGTTGATAATAACTACTTTTCAGGGTTATTATAAGGATTAAATAATAACACCAGTGAATTGTGAGATAGCAGACAGGTGATTTGGGAGTAGGCAGGCAATGAGAAAGAAGTAACTGTGGGATCTAAAGAAGTAACTGTGGGATCTAACTGTACTAATCTAAATGAATGAGTAAAATCTGATTCAGAGAATATGAAATGTTTCTCTCATACCACAGCTAATCCAGTAAAGAGAAGTATTCTGATTCTGATAGACCTTTAAAATCTTAAGGCTGGCATAAGGATTACTTAAGTTTCAATATATTTCTTTTATATAGGAAGGTAAATAATAATAATCTTGGTTAAAGATTATCATCTTCTCCACAGGAAACCCTCAGGAGCCAAATACATGCATGATCTTCACCAGTTTGCTACTAACATGAAAATCATATCACCTATCATCCAAGCCTTTGGAAAATAAAAGGGGATTTTTTTTAGAGTCCAGCAAGGCACTATAAACATAAGGACAACAGGCCTAAATTGGCTCTGTCCCAGAGAAACCAGAAAGTAGGATCACTCTATCACCATCATAGCAAAGCTAAATACCACAATTAGAGGCCTTCTATCAATTACTATCTGCCTCACTCTCCCAACAGCAACTACTTTCCTAATCTCTACTCCTCCCAACTTACCCAATACCTGAAATAAACTCAACTATCTCCAAACTCATCTCATGGTTTTCCCTAACACAAAGATTCCACTGTAGAAAACATATGCCTACCATTCTCCAAAAATATTCTGCTCATTACGTCTCCATACAATAAACATGTGCCAGTCTGGAATATTCTTTTATAAATGTTGCTGATGTGGCTCAATGACCTAGACAGCAATAGCAGATCTATAATTTAAGTTACCCATGATGTCAAATTGAAAGAAAGTAATAAGTTTTAAAATATCGCAGCAATGTCTTAATATTGATTATTTCAATTCTCATATTGTAGACCTCAACTTCGTTTATAGGCTACAAGAAGCAAAAAATGACTCTGAAGAGAATAAATAGGGAAAAGATAGCAAAGCCAAAACACAGTTTTTGCAACATTATTAAAGGCTGTAAAAAGGACCACAAAATCAAATACAGATTTTAAATGAATTAAGCTGCTGACTTCTTTTCAGTCATGAGAATTACTTTAAACAATTCTGAGTAAAACTCACTTCCTAGACTATGAACAACCCCATTTACTTTATTAAGTAAATTTAATTACATATTTGAAGGCTCTCCATTAAGAACAAAGTAAAGAGTAAAGAGATTTCCTACTCTGACCAGACAAACAAAAAAGTCAACGAAACTATACTAAAATTTAGAATGTTATTTTTCCCTCATTCCTTAAATAAATATGTTTCTGATAAATCACTCTAGAAGTCTCTAGAGTACCAAAGCCAATATGAAGATATATTATTAGCAAAGAAACATTTGATAAAAAATGTGGCACTCTAGAACACACAATATATAAGCAATAAATGGACAGCAAGATGTCCTATTATACCAGATAAATGCTTTCAATATCTACAGAAGAGGAAGAATCACCATAACATCCCTGAAGAAAATGAATTACTGCCCTCAAAAACCAATTTGTCAAGTTTCTTAATTGGCTAATAAGTTCTAAAGACATGTAATCAAAATAAATATCCTAATATTTTATCTATCAAAAACAATAACTACAATACTTCAAATAGTCTCTTAAGTAGAGTACTATAAAATAAGGACTACATTTACCATAAAATAAAACTGCAATTAAAATTATACTTAATATTCTTACATTGAATAAACTAACATGGGTTCTATGTCAAGATGACATTTAGAACTCAGATATCTACTTTCGTCCCCAACCGAAACTGAAATAAAACCATAACAACAAGGGGGATTTTTTAAAAGGACCTACACTCTAGGAAAGAGATACACTTTTGAAAAGGGAAGTGTCCACTGGTGGCTTGGTGGTGAAAGAAAACTAAAAATCAAGGGGCTGAAGCTCAGGGCTCTGTAAAAACAAGATGACATCAAAGGATCTGAAAACAGACCTGGCTTTTCCCATAGTTTCCCATTTATTAAAGAAACTTCACCTCACTGAATTAATAATAATGCAGTGTCATTCAAGAAATCTTATAAGTCACCCAAAACCTTCAGTCCATCAATTGAATTCTCTGTTACTGCCAACCCAGGAAAATTCTGGACATTATCATGAACAACAACAAAAAAGAATCTAGGGAATTCCCTGGAAAACCAGTGGTTAGGACACCTTCTCTCACTGCCAAGGGCTCAGGTTCAATCCCTGGCCGGGGAACTAAGATCCTGAGAGCCGCACAGCGTGGCCAAAAAAAAATAAAAATGAATCTATCATCCATACAAAGCAACTATGAGAAATGAATCAAAGTTGGAAACAAATTTCTCAGGTGATACAAATACACAACACAAAAAGTGAAGAAGAGACTATAAAATAACATTCCAACATTAATTAAACACGGCACATAATATGAAACATAGGCATTGCTGATAAAAGAGCCAAGAAAAAGAAACTTTAAAAAAAGTAATTAAAAACAAAAATAAACAAATGGGACCTAATGAAACTTAAAAGCTTTTGCACAGCAAAGGAAACCATAAACAAAATGGAAAGACAACCCTCAGAATGGGAGAAAATATTTGCAAATGCAACAAGAGACAAAGGATTAATCTCCAAAATTACTGAGCTCATGCAGCTCAATATCAAAAAACCAAACAACCCAATCAAAACATGGGCAGAAGATCTAAACAGACATGTCTCCAAAGAAGACATACAGATCACTAAACAACACATGAAAAGATGCTCAACATCACTAGTTATTACAGAAATGCAAATCAAAACTACAATGAGGTATCACCTTATGGTGGTCAGAATGGCCATCATCAAAAAATCTACAAACAATAAATGCTGGAGAGGGTGTGGAGAAAAGGGAACCCTCTTGCACTGTTGGTGGGAATGTAAATTGGTACAGCCAATATGGAGAACAGCATGGAGGTTCCTTAAAAAACTAAAAATAGGGCTTCCCTGGTGTTGCAGTGGTTGAGAGTCCACCTGCCGATGCAGGGGACACGGGTTCGTGCCCCGGTCCGGGAAGATCCCACATGCCGCAGAGCGGCTGGGCCCATGAGCCATGACCACTGAGCCTGCATGTCCGGAGCCTGTGCTCCGCAACAGGAGAGGCCACAACAGTGAGAGGCCTGCGTACCGCCAAAAAAAAAACAAAAAACTAAAACTAGAGCTACCATATCATCCAGCAATTCCACTCCTGGGCATATATCCAGAGAAAACCATAATTCATGTACCCCAATGTTCACTGCAGCACTATCTACAATAGTCAGGACATGGAAGCAACCTAAATGTCCATCAACAGAGGAGTGGATAAAAAAGATGTGGTACATATATACAGTGGAATATCACTCAGCCATAGGAAAGAATGAAATAATGCCACTTGCAGCAACACGGATGGACCTAGAGATTGTCACACTGAGTGAAGTCAGACAGAGAAAGACAAATATCATATGAAATCACTTATATGCGGAATCTAAAATAAGGGTATAAATGAACTTATGTACAAAACAGAAACAGAGTTACAGATGTAGAAACCAAACTTATGGTTACCAGGGGGTAAGGGGGGAGGATAAGTTGGGAGATTTAGATTGACATATACACATTTACTATATATAAAATAGGTAACTAATAAGGACCTACTGTATAGCACAGGGAACTCTACTCAATACTCTGTAATGGTCTGTATGGGAAAAGAATCTAAAAAAGAGTGGATATATGTATATGTATAACTGTTTCACTTGGCTGTACACCTGAAACTAACACAACACTGTAAATCAACTATACTCCAAAGAAAAATTTTTTAATTCATTATTTATTTTTGGCTGCGCTGGGTCTTTGTGGCTGCACACGGGCTTTCTCTAGTTGCTGCAAGTGGGGGCTACTCTTCATTTCAGTGCACAGGCTTCTCACCGTGGTGGCTTCTCTTGTGGCAGAGCATGGGCTCTAGGCGCGCAGGCTCAGTAGTTGTGGCTTGTGGGTTCTAGAGCGCAGGCTCAGTAGTTGTGGCACACGGGCTTCACTGCTCTGTGGCATGTGAGATATTCCTGGACCAGGGATCAAACCCATGTCCCCTGCATTGGCAGGTGGATTCTTAACCACTGTGCCACCAGAGAAGTACCCCCAAAATTTTTTAAAATAAAATAAATGAAAGTAGTAGAAAGGATAAGAAGTAAGTAATAGACAAGGCAGACAATGAACATCAAACCTCACTAAGGCTCCAGAACAAGAAAAAACAAGGTAAGAGAACTAATATTACATTCATAATCCAAAGACACTTTTGGAACTAAAAGCATCTACATGTAGAAAGGATCCACTGTATATATGGGGAAATGGATTAACCACAATCAACTCTGAGATAGATCCTGATGAAGTTACTGCACATTAATGATAAAGGAAAAAGAACACTCTAAGTTGATATAAAGAAAGTCAAGTTGGCATCAGTCTGCTCAACTGTGAGATACACACACAAAAAAATGGCTTTAATTTTCCTTGAGGAGCTCAAGGGGGAAAACATGTGCTCACAATGTTACACCTAGTTAAGCTACCCTTAACTACCAAAACTACAAGAAAAAAAAGTGACAAAAGTACTAATTTATGTTAGACTCTAGTAAGTCAAGGACATGCTACAACTTCTAGGTTAAGCACTCAAAGCAAAATTAAAAGAAACTAAGTTAGGGAGGTGGGAGAGGGATGGATTGGGAGTTTGGGATTAACAGATGCAAACTGATATTACATATAATGGATAAACAACAAGGTCCTACTGTATAGCACAGGGAACTATATTCAATATCCTGTGATAAATCCTAATGGAATAGAATATGAAAAAAGAATATATATGTATAACTGAGTCACTTTACTGTACAGCAGTCATTAACACAACACTGTAATTCATCTATACTTCAATAAAAACAAAAAAAGAAAGTAAGCTAACAAGCTAATAAAAGTAATCCAAAGAAGGTAAGAAAGTAGGAAAAAGAAAAAATTGGATTGGACATATAGAAAACAAAGAATAAGATGGAAGATTTAAATCCAAATATAACAGAAATCAATAAACATAAATAGACTAAATAATACAATTGAAGGAAAAAGACCATCAGACTAAAAAAAAAAAAACTATAGCGAGCTTTCAAAATGAACATGTTAAATATAAAAACAAAGTTTGAAAGTAAAAGAAAAGAAAAAGATATCATGCAAGCACTAACAAAAAGATGGTGAAATTACATCAACATCATACATGATCTGAAACATCATTTCAAAGTAAGAAATATTTCTAGAAATAGAGACTTTCATGAAAAGGTCACTCCAAAAAGAATATAAAACTATCCTGAATTTGCATACACTTATTTACAGAGCCTCAAAATATATAAAGCAGAAGCTGGTAGAACTTGATGAAAAACAGAAAAATCTACAATCAAGAGCTGTCTGTGAGCTCTCTTAGTAACTGATAAAATAAGCAGGTTTTAAATGGGAAAAAAAAGTAAAGACATAGAAGATTAGAACAAATGGTTAAATTCACCTATTTAACTGCATTCCTTTTTAATCAAGTGTATCTGTAATATTTCCTAAAATAAATCTTATGATGGGCCATAAAGCTAATCTCAACACATCTCAAAGTTGAAAGGTCTTTCAGATTATGTTCTCTAACTACAGTGAAGAAAAAAAGAAACAAAGGACAACTAGAAAAGCCTCCAAATGTTTGGAAATTAAGATCCCACATGCCGCAGAGCGGCTGGGCCCATGAGCCATGGCCACTGAGCCTGCGTGTCCGGAGCCTGTGCTCCGCAACCGGAGAGGCTGCAACAGTGAGAGGCCCGTGTACTGCAAAAAAAAAAAAAAAGAAAAAAAATGTATAGGCTATGGGCTTCCATGGTGGCGCAGTGGTTGAGAGTCCGCATGCCGATGCAAGGGACATGGGTTCGTTCCCCAGTCCGGGAAGATCCCACGTGCTGCAGAGTGGCTAGGCCCGTGAGCCATGACCGCTGAGCCTGCATGTCTGAAGCCTGTGCTCCGCGACGGGAGAGGCCACAACAATGACAGGCCCGTGTACCGCAGGAAAAAAATAAATGTGTAGGCTATAGCTAAAGTACAGTGAAGAGGAAAATTTGTAGCACTAAATACACATATTAGAAAAGAATAAAAGCTAAAATAAATGATCTAAGCTTCCATCTCAAGGAGCTACGAAAAGAAAACTATACTCAAAGAAGGTAAAAGGAAAGAAATAAAGAAAAAAAATTTTTAAATAATGAATCAGAAGATCAAGAAAGACAATGTTAATTCTTAGAGAAGATTAGTAAAATTGATAAACCCCTGGTGGAAATGCCAAAGAAAAATACAGAAATCACAATAAAATAATCAGTTTTGCAGTTAAATGGCCTTTTACCCATAGGGGTTAAAGGCCATGGGAATAGCCCTCCCACCATAAACAAGTAGAAAAGAAAACAAAATGTATTTAACAACTATGTCAGACATTGGACAATTGGCGGCACAGAAGTGTAATTCCCCAAGAAAAGGGAAACAAAAAAGGGAACCCTAGGATTGCCCCAGCTTACTGCCTTGGGGAAGTTTCCAAGCCACAGAGCAAGGAGAGGGAACTCAAATGAAGCTTCTTAGACTCGCTGAGTTAGGGAGACAGAGACAGACCTTCAAGGAAGCCAAGGTGCTAGACTTTGTAAGGCATTATACCAAACAGAAGGAAGTTGGACAGAAAGAGGGATCCAGAAATCTGCTGAGGCTCTCTAGATCTTTGACAAGTTCCAGTCTACAAATATGTGAAATGAAATTCCAAGGGACCAGGGAAAAATACACTGGACAGCAACAGAAATCCAGAATAATATATTGGGGAGAAGTAGTGTTCTACCTGCCAGAGTTGAGACACCTTGTACATAAGATATTGTATAGAGTCAAGTATTAATTCCGGAGCTAAATTAGCCATAGAGTAAAGGTATTCTGGATCCATCCTAATAACAAAGCTTAAAAGCAAGACTTGATATTGACAAAATACTACCTGATGAAGATCGATCATGGCTACATGAGGGTTTATTATACTATTCTCTGTTTTAATGAATGCTTAAAATTCTCCATGCAAAGGCTAAAAAAATTATTTGAAACTTCATTTATAAGTCTGTTATTTGAAACTCACATAAAAATCACTATGGCTTTTCAATCCAATTCACAGAAGCCTATTGACAGAAAATACCTTAAACCTTATATTAAAAGACTATTTCAAATATACCCAACAACAAAATGCTATTTCTTTGGGGGGGAAAGACACACATTCTGAATTTTAACTAAGATAAATTAAGTGGGTTAATACTCTTCAGCTTTGGTCAATACTTGATCCTACATCTACTTTAGAGAAATCTATCTGGATCAGTACAGTTGCCAAGTGTTTTAAACTGCAAAACCAAGGTTAACTGTCCTCACTAGGGGCAGAGGATGAAGCCTCTAGTTGCTATAGAACAAGTGTTTGTAAACAGGGATGGTTTGTATATTTCTGACACAGTAATTCCCTATTCATAGTGTCCTAACTGAAGAATCTTTCTTATCAAAATTTCAGATACACTTACTTGGACCTAAAATTTGCATCAAGTTTTACAACTGAATTATCAGAATTCAAAGCTGGTAAATAAAAATGAAAGCCAATCCTGCATTTATTTGATATTTAATGCTCTAAAATATGCAAAATAATACACTTGCTTAGTGTATCTCTTTAGCAAAATGCTGTAGGGCACGATATTTGCCCCTATTATTACTAAGGACTTCTACATGATAAGAAGTATGTCAGCTATATTCATCTATTTTATCTCTTTTAATTCTCCAGAGTATTAAACATATAGTTGTTACTGTCATCGCCTCTTGGTGTTTGGTGGGAATTTTTTTTCTTGCTTTAGGGGCAGGCAAGTTGGGTTATTTTTTTGGTTTGGTTTGGTTTGGTTTTTGCTTTAAGAAAACTGAACTCTGAAAAGTTCAGAGGCCACAGAACCAATGTGTGATAGAGCTGAAATTTGAACCGACATTTGTCCACGTCCTTTCAATTACAGCCCACTGCCAGTAAGATCTGACTGCGGTATCATTTTCCAATAAAACCTATAAAAAAGAAAATAAATATCTAGACAGGTTCATTTCTAAAATATTATCAAAAGATTTAACCCCACCTTATTATAAGTAGATCCAGTCAACTAAGTATCTTAGAATTCTCATGTCAATCATCAAAAATGCCCAATCATCATCTCTAGTCCCCCCATTTTTAAGAGAAGATATTAAAAGGTAGAATTGGGAAGAAAAAAAGCAAAAAAAAAAAAATAAGCAGAATGCCAATGCCTCCCCCTAAAAAAGCATATAACCCACCCACTGTGGCAAAGGTTAAGTCATTTAGTCAAGTTCAAAGATCTTCAAAGACTTCTCAGATCCAGATAAGCCCATATGTTACCAAAATTCTGTGAAAAAGCCATTACTTTCCAATCTGCTGCTCATGTTTAAGATACAGAACACACAGATGCTTGGCATCACTCATCAGTCTTCCTAAATTTTCACACCAGATAATCAAGATCCACCAATAACTTTCCTGTCTAAAAGTCCTAGAAATGTCTTTATTCCATCAGTGCTTGGTTCACTTGTTAAATCTGAAAGTAACCATAAAAGACCATTGAGTTACTGTACAATAAGTGTTAATTTGCTAATTTCTTCACAGGTAATCAATTAAAATGTAAAATATTGGATAAAATTAGTTGCACTAAATTTAACAGCTGCTCCATAAGCATAATTAGTTTCACAAGGGCCATATGTATTCTGAACAGAGACAGAGTTGAAACAGACAGATTTTAAGTAAGTTTGAGAAAATCTGCATTTAATTAGCAGGTGGGCACTACAACTGCATAACGTTTTTATACATTTATATTTATGAAGTGACAGAAGATCTAAAGGCTTTTAAAATGGCGTTTATTGTTTGAATGGGAACTGTTTTGCTGCATGCTAAAGTGATTTAAATCCTTATAGTTCTGCTTTGAAAAAAATCATAAATGGTGAAAGAAAACATGTGGAAAACTGTAAAACTAGAAAGAATTTGCGACAAAAAACAGATACACATACCATAACTAAAAGGAAACTACACTTAATTAAATGTACACTACATCTGGAATATCAGCCTAATAAAACGTGAAACTATTAATTTTCATTGTTCTAAAGGAAATGAGGTCAGTGTCATTTAATAATTCCTCCAATTACATTGGACTAACTCATTGGACTGTATGTCTGGATACCATCTAATCTTAAAATGCTATATACTTTACAATATCCTTAAGTCAAACTTTTTAAATAAAGACATTTAAATTACAAAGGAGTAAAAGAATACAATCAGCAAATGAAATTCTTTAGCAGCTGGTAGCTACCAGCATTATATTTTAAACCTTATAACTTTTGGATGAGGTTTTTCATGGTTGCCCATAATAAGTATGAGATCACAATTGTTAGTTCTTATTAGCACTAAAATCACCACTTTAAATATAGAAGTAGAATATAAATTTTAAAACTTAAAATGATGTTTGCCTGGCCAATAATTTCATGGGTAGGCTATATTTATAATTTCAAGTTTTAAATGTATAAAAATAACGTATTTTTTCAAAGGTGAAGTGTTTTTTAATAATTTATTTTTTAATTAATTAATTTATTTATTTATTTTTGGCTGCATTGGATCTTCACTGCTGTGTGCGGGCTTTCTCTAGTTGCAGCAAGCAGCGGCTACTCTTCGTTGCAGTGCACAGGCTTCTCACTGTGGTGGCTTCCCTTGTTGCGGAGCACGGGCTCTAGGCGCGCGGGCTCCAGTGGTTGTGGCACATGGGCTCAGTTGTTGTGGCTGGCAGGCTCTAGAGTGCAGGCTCAGTAATTGTGGCTCACGGGCTCAGCTGCTCCGCGGCATGTGGGATCTTCCCAGACCAGGGCTCAAACCCATGTCCCCTGCATTGGCAGGTGGATTCTTAACCATTGCGTCACCAGGGAAGTCCCTGAACTGTTTTTAAATGTCCCTAATTAAAAGAGCAATAATATTTTTAAGAGAAGATGATAATTTTCCAAACTAAGATAGAACAATGAAGCAAATTCCTGCATTATCTCTATATGCTGGGGAGAGTTAGAGAGGAAAGTACTTGCTTATCAACTGAGTAAACCAGGACCTTAAATTTTACTTTCTTCACCTAGCTAAGTAATGTAGCATTCCACTTAGGTATCAAAGACACTAAACTTCAAAATTTTCTTTCATGTGAAATACGGCTGTTATGCACAAATTTAAATTATTAAACATGGATTTTAATTTTGTCATCCTATTTTTGGAAATAAAAAGATATCAACTTAACACACTTTCTAATTCGCAAAAGTTAAATCTGTACAGGAAAATTTTTAAGTGTTCGTGGAATCCCTGTATCAAAAAAAATTTTTTAAACAATAAACATAATTGTAAAATATAACTGATAACTTTGTGTTTATAGTTAACATTAATAATAATTACTTCATGTTCAAAAATGAAAGAGGAAAAAATACAGATCACTCTACCTCACAATAATTAAAGGGTTTTTAAATTAAAATTTCCTTTAAAAGATTTCTTCCTTATTCATAATATATAAAAACTAAAAGGAGCAAAAATCTTACTATCCTTTTATTAGATAGCAAATTCTATTATTATAAAGCTGAAAGAACTTAAGACACTAAACAGTTTAGTTCTAAGTTATTTACTAAAAATGTTTTTTAAAACTTATTTTTAAAAAGCCTCAAGCAACTTGCTGCAAGACTTCATTCAATGCAACTACGTGAAACATAATTTAAGAGGGACAGACAGAGTTTACAAATCACATTGCACTCTGCTGCCTTTAAGTTAGATTTCCAATTCCCTTGTTTTCTGCTGCTCTTCCAAATCTGTGAAAAAGTTCTAAGTTGCTTATGTCAATATTTTAATTGCCAAAGGCTTATTTAATGGTAATATTGAAGAAAGCAAGACACCTAGGGCATGAAACTTATCTCAATGGTCACCATATTTTATAAACAGGATCTGGGAATTCCCTGGTGGTACAGTGGTTAGGACATGGTGCTTTCACTGCAGAGGGCCCAGGTTCAATCCCTTGTCGGGGAACTAAGATCCCACAAGCCACGTGGCATGGCCAAAAAATAAATAAATAAAAAATTAAGAACTGGATCAAGAACGTACAACCAGCATTATTGTATTTTGTACTGTATTGTATGCTCAGGTACAAGAAGCAAGAATATCTGAAATCAAGGTGCACGTTTATTTCTTGATTTGGTGTCAGTACTTTAAAAATAATCCTAGTGGGGGTTCCCCTCCCCCGCAATGAACAGTATAATAGGAAACAAAGGAGATTTTTTTAGAAAGAGACAGAGTCTATGTCTTTAAGGTGCTGTTCCAAGATACAAGAAGAAACAAAGGCAAGGCAGAAATGTAAAAGGACATCTATAGTTAATTGAAAATTTAAAAGTCATACATTTTCCTGGTTTTCCCTCTGGATATTTATCCTGCATGTTCCCAAAGTGATTTGATAAAGGTATTCTCAAATTCAAGTTCAAGATGTAGTATAAATAATTGATTGCATACTATTGGAAATAGCATCAACAAGTAAAAAAAGTAAACCTAAAAGTGATACCCCATCTCAATAGTACCTAGCATGTGTGGCTTTTTATAAACAATAAAACCAAGAAGAGATTTTTAGGCTCAAACTTATAAATTATCATTTTACTTTTATATAACTCCTTTTGTTTTCAAAGGTTCTTGATAAAAAGAAATGGCTTCAATATATAATTATATCTATTTTAAGCTGATATTTTCCTTTTTAAGACAAGCAAAAACATAATTTCCTAAGTCAGTATTATAATGAATAACCATCAGTTCACTAGAAGATCAACTTACACAGATAATACAAAGGTATTTCTTTTTTCAAGTCATCATTCATTTCCTTTTTCACTACTGATTAAAGGAAAAAGAGGTTGCTTTTTTTTTTTTTTTTTTTTTTGCAGTACGTGGGCCTCTCACTGCTGTGGTCTCTCCCGCTGCGGAGCAACAGGCTCCGGACGCACAGGCTCAGCGGCCATGGCTCACGGGCCCAGCCGCTCCGCGGCATGTGTGATCCTCCCGGACCAGGGCACGAACCCGTGTCCCCTGCATCGGCAGGCGGACCCTCAACCACTGCACCACCAGGGAAGCCTCCAGGTTACATATTTTTAAAAATAACTTTGCAAGTGTCATTTTAACTTGGTGTTAAAAAATAAAGAATATTAAAACCCAGTTTATTCCCTTGAAAATAATAAGAAATAAAAACCAGTTTATTCTCTTGAAATGTATTTTCAAAATCTTCAAATTATCACCCAGAGCTTTTCTTACAGATAATTAAATAGAAAGTAAGCTATTTTCCCATTATATTACTTACATTTTTCTGCATTAATACAGATTAACGTGGAGGGAGTGCCAGAAGTGGAGGCAGAGACAATTGACAATTTAATATAGGACAATATGGAATTAACTTAAAAATCAGATACTGGGAACCATCAAATCAGAATAGTGTGGGACCACACAGCCTACTATTTAAAAACACACTCTATAACTACATTACTATACAGATTAGTATACGATGTCGTAATTGATATTCCTCAAGTCATTAGTAAAAACAATACAATTGGGCTTGAACTTCCTTAAAAAAAAAAAAAACACTTGCGACTCGTGAAAAATAAAAGCTGAAATATCTATCCTTAAAGGAGAAATAGTATTCAAAATTTATTAAATCAGAAAAAAAGGAACTCTAATTATTCTTTGAACCACTCTTTCCCTGAAAGTGAAACACTCAATTTGAGCAAAAAGAAGCTGAAAATAAAAAAGGTTTCCACACAAATTCTCCAAGTATTTTCCATTACACTCAGGCTACAACATTAACTCTGGGAGTTTGAGGAAACCAAAGACTGCCTTAAGTACTCATGTTTGGGCCTGAGTAAGCCAGAGTTCAGAATATCAAGAAGAACTGTGTTATGAAGGGATTTAAAACAAAGTTCATAATCTCAGGCCCTCTGACAAGGCAATATGAACCCCAGATGAAGAGTTGCCCTACCACTATAAGAAAATGTATTTATAAAATTAGCTTATGTTAATTAAGTCTCAGTTATATGTTTGACATTATGAACTTTATAAGTGATTTGTGATTAACTTACAAAATTCAAAATACAGAAACATACCAGATACCTTCCTGCCTTATGGCCTTTGCACCAGCTCTTCCCACTGTCTTACTGTTTGCCAGACGTCTCACACTCCCTTATCTCCTTCAGATCTCTGCCAAAAGGTCATCTTTTCATTAAATTCTAGCCTTTCCACTTTGCTAAACATTGAAACCCAACCTCTCCCCGACCTGCACAACTCCCAACGTCCCACACCTTGTTCTGTTTTTCTTTTTTTCACTGCGTTAAACCTAATATCTATATAATTTACTTATTATATTTATTGTTCATTGACTATCCTCCTTGCTAGAAATTAAGCTCTATAAGAGCAATTTCTTTTATTTACTGACGTATCCCAAGTGCCTAGAATTGTGCCTGTCAGAAAGACAAATATTTGTTAAAAATGAATAAACTCATATACTTTCTCAATTTTTCCCTTTCTTCCAGTCTAATCTTGCATGACTATTTAATATTTTTCCTTAATAAATTCACTTAAATATTTATCTAATTTATTTTCCATGTGTCTAAATTAAATATTAGAAATTAATGACATTTTCTCTTCTTCCTAATAAAATACCATATGTATAGCTAACAGGTTAAGTTATAACACTATAAGCTATTTACACTAGAACACCTAGAAAAACTTATAAAGTTTCAGTAAAGTGAAGTCTTTTTATCATTAGTTTTCAACAAAAAATGTATGTATTCCCAACCTTATGCAAGGAATTGAGAAAGTAATTGAGTACACAAAAAGCTGTAATTTGCAGCATCTTCTCCACTCTGGGATCACTCTGCCATCACACCCTCCCAAATACAGACAATTCCCCCAGATGATAGGAGTTTCTCTCATGTATCCAGAATTGTGACTCTAATTAAGTTCCAAGAAAGTTCCTTGATATGCCACATTCACCAAATTCATTTTGCTCCCTTGTCCTTAGAGTCCTAATTAACATATAGTGCTCCTCAATATATTTTGAGAAGAGCATTTCATAAACTTTCAGGACCTGAAATGGTTTTGTTGATCATCTATCTCAATGATTCTCAACTGTGGCCACTCATCAGTCATCTGAGGAGCTTTTAAAAATACACACATGGCAAAAAAAAAAAAAAAAAAAAGAACTCTGACCTACACTTCATACCTTATACAAAGATTAACTCAAAGTAGATCAGAGACTTAAATGTAAAACATAAAACTGTAAAACTTCTAGAAGCAAACATAGTAGAAAAAGCTTTAGAATCTAGTGCTTGGCAAAGAGTTTTTAGATTTAATACCAAAAACACAATCCATAAAAGGAAAAATTGATGAACTGGACATAGTCACAATTTAAAACTTTTGCTCTGTGAAAGACCATGTGAAGAGAATGAAGAGATAAGCTACAGACTGGGGGAAAATATTTGCAAACCACATATCTGACAAAGGACTAATACCTAGAATATATAAAGAATTCTTAAAACAGAAAGTAAAAATTTCATTAGAAAACAAACAAAAAACATTAACAGAAGTTTCACCAAAGAGAATATACAGCTAACAAACACATGAAAAGATGTTCAACATCACTAACCATTAGGGAAATTAAAATTACAATCATAATATCACTATATACCTATCAAAAAGGCTTACGTAAAAAAACAGTAACAACCTCAAATGCTGGCAAGGATACAGAGAAACTAGATGGCTCATACAGTACTAGCTGGAATGTAAAATGGTACAATCACTATGGAAAACAGTTTGTCAGTTTCTTACAAAATTAAACATGCAGCTACTATGATCTTACAACTGTATTCTGGGGCATTTTTCCTCAGAAATGAAGACTCATGTTCACACAAAAATCTCTCCAGGAATTATCACAACAACTTTCTTCATAATAGCCAAAACATGTAAATAATTCAGACATAATGGGTAAACAGTTAAACAAACGATGGTATAGCCATACCATGGAATACTACCCAGCCATAAACAGAACAAATTATTGATGCATGCAACAACTAGGATGAATCTCCAGGGAAATATGCTAAATGAAAAAAGCCAATCCTAAAGTTTCCAAATTGTACAATTCCATTTACATAACATTCTTAAATGACAAGTATTATAGAAAAGAAGAACAGATTGGGTGCCATGGTTTAAGAAGCGGACACAAGCAAAAGGGAAGAAAGTGGATGTGACTAATAAACTGAGCAACATGAGGGAATCTTGTGGTGATATAATGGTTCTCTAACTTAGCTGTATCATTGTCAATATTCTGCTTTTGATAGTGTAGTACAGGTATTACCATTGGGGTAACTGGAAAAAGGATACATGGGATCTCTCCATAACTTCCTACATCTGCATGCGAATCCACAATTATCTCAAAATAAAATGTTCAATTTAAAAAACTACATAGACATTATTCTGGAAGTACTAGTCAGTGCAACTGGACTAGACAAAACAATAAGAGGCATATGAAATGGAAATAAAACTATCTCTATTTGCAGATATTATACTTGAAAACCCTAGAGAAAAAATATAAATTAAACCATTCAAAAAGAATTTCAAAAAAAAATCATCAAGGGAACAGCTCATCTCAAAAATAATTCAGGATATAAAATTAATACGCTTGGTGTTTTGTGATGACCTAGAAAGGTGGGATAGGGAGGGTGGGAGAGAGGCTCAAGAGGGAGGGGATATGGGGATATATGTATGCATATGGCTGATTCACTTTGTTGCACAACAGAAACTAACACAGTATTGTGAAGCAATTATACTCCAATAAAGATCTATTAAAAAAAAATCAATAACATTGGTATGTGCAAATAGCCAGTAAGAAGGTATAATGGGTAAAAAAAAAAACTCCATTTGCAACAGCAACTTAAAAAATAAATATTGAGGAATGACATAACAAAAAATGTTCAAAATCTAATTAAAAAAAAAACTGTAAAGTACTCATGAAACACACATGAGTAACCTGAAACAAATGGTAAGACATTCCTTGTCATTGGTCAGGCCATCTCAGCTTCATCAAGGTGTCAGTTTTTTTAAGCTATTTTACAAATTTAATGCAATCCCAGTAAAAATTCCAATGAGCACTTCTATGGACCTAAACAGCTGAACCTGAAATTGATATGGAAAAATAAATACTGTCCTAGCGGACAGTAAAAAACAAAGAATTCTCAAGGGGGAATAGACCTACTATATATTAAAACGTGTTACAAAGCCTCTATAATTAGAACGAACTTGTACCAGCACATGAACACGCAAACAAAAGGAATAGAACAGAAAGTCCAGAAATATACCCACCTACACAACAAATCTAGTATATGATAAAGGTGATAACCACTGCAGTAAAGACAGTCTTTAAAAAAATGATTTAGGGGTAACTGCATGATTATTTGGAAGAAAATTAAATTAGATATATTTGTCACACCATATGCAGGGAAGAAACTCCAAATGAATCAGAGATCTAAATGTAAAAATAAAACTCAAAAAAGTACTAGAAGAGCACATGGGTGAATTCTACTATAACCTGGGTATAGGAAAAGGCTCTCGGATTATGACCAAAATTCTAGATAGAAGACAGTTTGACTCAAACTGGAAGAAAACTTAGCAAATTTATTACAGATAAAGGGCTAGAATTCCAATTGAAAACCAAGCAATGGAAAAAAAAATGAAATGTTGCTTTCAAGAAACATATATAAAACACAAGGGCATAGAAAGTTTGATAGTATAAGGATAGGAAATGATCTACCAGGCAAACACTAACCAAAATATTCATATCAGACAAACTAGATTTTAAGGCCCAAAGTGTTTACTACAACAGAAGACAGACATTTGATAATGAGAGAAAAGCTTAAGATAATTATAATTCTATATTTGTAGGCATGTATAATAATACATGCCTCAAGATACATTAATATAAAGCAAGGAGAAGATTTAACACATAATTCTTAGTAACTGAGAACAAACGGACAAAATGATCAGTAAGGTAATAGAATATATGAACAAAATTAACAAATTTGACCTAATCAGTACATAGAAAACAATTCTACTAATAACTAAAATATACACACTCCTTTAAGATACATACATAACATTTACAAAAATTGGCCATACGTTGGACCATAAAGCAGTCTCAGTGAATGTCAAAGGATTGAAAGTGTTCAGAATATGTTCTCTGAGTAAAGGACCAAAATAAAATTATGCTAGAAAACAATAACAGAAAGATAAACAAGAAGAAAAAAAGCTTTAAGTATAGAAATTGCAAAATGCACCTTTAAATAACCCATGGATCAAAGAAGACATTACAATAGAGATAAGAAAATATGCTTAATTAAATGATAATGATAGTACCTGAAATTTATGGGATATAGTTAAAGTTGTGCTTAGAGAAAAATGTACAGCTTTAAATGGATATATTTTAAAAAAAGGATTTAAGCATCCATCTCAAGAATTTATTAAAAAACGAACAGCAAATTAAATTCAAAGGAGAGAGGAAGAAAATAATAATTCAAGCCAAAATTAATGATTAGAAAATAAACAAGAGAAAGGTCAGTAAAACCAAAAGAAAACTGATGAATCCTTGGTGAGACTGATCAATAAAAATAGAGAGAAGCCTTACATAAATACTATCAAGAATGGAAAAGGGATCATCACAGCAGAATCTACGATATCAAAAAGATAAGGTGTTAGGAACAACCCCCTGTGAAAAAACCTGAAAAATTAAATTAAATGAACAAACTTTTGACCCACATAAAAAGAGAAAATCAGATGTCAATTCTCTCTATATTTACTTACAGAATCAATAAAATCCCAATCAAAATCCCAACATTTTCTTTTTCTTTTTTCCTTTCTTTTCTTTTTTTTTTTTTTTTGTACAAATAGGCAAGATGATTCGAAAAATTATATAGATATATAAATGGTCAAAATTAGCCAACATACTCTTATGGAAAAAGAATTAGGTAGAAGGATTTACCTGATATCAAGACTTGATTTAAGCAACAGTAATTAATTAAGATAGTATGGTATTAGTGTAAGGATAGATAAATAAATCAATGGAACAGAACAGAGAATTCATAAACCCCATGCAGATATGGACACTTAATTAGAGTAAGGGCTCTAACACGCAGTGAAAAAAGGAAAGTCTTTTCAATAAGCAGTACTAAGTCAACAATTAGATGACCATTAAAAAACAAAAACAAGGGAGTCAAGATGGCAGTGTGGGAAGACACGGAGTTAGCATCTCCCCACAACTAGGGTGCCTGCCAGCCACTGGTGAAGGACTCTGATGCCCAAGGAGATGGAAGGAACCGCCACGTGAACCGGCAGATAGGATGGGGAGACTGAGTGGGGAGGAGAAGTGGAGGCCAGACAGGATCAGTGCCCCTGAGGCTGGGGAGATCAGCAGAGGCAGGGGGAGAAGCCATCCGTGAGGAGCAAGAGGGAGTCTGCCCCACCCACTCGGGCCCAGGGAGCCTGCTGAGCTCCCAGGCCGGTCCCCTGCCCTCCAAGGCTCCCCATCTGCCCCAGCCGCACTGGTCCTGGGGACATAGGAGGGAGGCCAGAGAGATCAGGAGTTGCAGGGGGTAGGGGCCCTCCCACACTGGAGGAGCAGGAGAGGAGAGGAGCACGTTTGCCCTGACCATTTGAATACAGGAAGACTGCTGGGTTCCCAGGTGAGGTTCCCTGCCCTCTGAGACAAGGGGTAGGGGGCATGCCTGGGCCCCATCAGTTCCTTGAGCCTAAGTCCCACCCCCCACAACCCCCAGGGCCTTTTCCAGCCTTGTGGGTCCTAAGCATAGGCCCCACCCACCACCCAAACCTCACATCGTGCTCAGGTCCTGCCCTCCACAGCCAAGGCCTTTTATGCCCTTTTTATTCATTCTTTCTTTTTTTTTTTTTTTCCTCCTCTTTTTTACTATTCTGGTACTGATGTACCTTCCAGTTGTTGATTCATCTATATTTTTATTTTTATATTCTTTCTAACATATCTGTTAGTTTCCTACTCTAATTTTATTTTTTGCTTTGTTATTGTTCTCTCTCTTTTTTTTTTTTCTTTTGCCATCCCACGCAGCTTGCAGGATCTTGGTTCATGAGCCATCTGTGGGGCTGAAGCTCCTGCAGTGGGAGCTCCGAGTCCGAACCATTGAACTAACAGAGAACCTCGGACCCCAGGCAATATTCATCAGAGTGAGGTCTCACGGAATTCCTCACCTCAGCACCAAAACCCACCTCAACCCAGTAGCCTACAAACTCCAGTGTTGGAAGTCTCAGGCCAAACAACCAGTAAGACAGGAACACAATTCCACTCATAAAAATTAAAAAAAAATTTTTTTAATGAGGCAACAAAAAAATATGTTACAGATAAAAGAGCAAGGTAAAATCCGACCAAATAAGTGAACAGGAAATAGGCAATCTACCTGAAAAACAATTCACAATAATGACAGTGAAGATGATCCAGAATCTCGGAAACAGGATGGAGACATGGATTGAGAAAATACAAGAAATGTTTAACCAAGATCTAGAAGAACTAAACAACAAACAGAGATGAACAACATAATAACTGAAATGAAAAATACACTAGAAGGAATCAATAACAGAATAATTGAGGCAGAAGAACGAATAACTGAGCTAGAAGACATAATGGTGGAAATCACTGCTGAGGAGCAGAATAAAGAAAAAAGAATGAAAAGAATTGAAGACAATCTCAGAGATTTCTGGGACAACACTAAACACACCAACATTCGAATTATAGGGGTCCCAGAGAAGAATAGAAAAAGAAAGGGTCTGAGAAAATATTTGAAAAGATTATAGTAAAAAACTTCCCTAACATGGGAAAGGAAACAGTCAATCAAGTCCAGGAAGCAGAGAGAGTCCCATACAGGATAAACCCTAGGAAAAACACACCAAGACACATATTAATCAAACTAACAAAAATTAAATTCAAAGAAAAAATATTAAAAGCAGCAAGGGTAAAGCAACAAATAACATACAAGGGAATCCCCATAAGGTTATCAGCTGATTTTTCAGCAGAAGTACTGCAGGCCAGAAGGGAGTGCCATGATATACTTAAAGTGACGAAAGAGAAAAACCCACAACCAAGGTTACTCTACCCAGCAAGGATCTCATTCAGATTCGATGGAGAAATCAAGTTTTTCAGATGAGCAAAAGCTAAGAGAATTCAGCACCACCAAACCAGCTTTACAACAAATGCTAAAGAAACTTCTCCAGGCAGGAAACACAAAAGAAGAAAAACACCCACAAAAACAAACTCAAGGGGCTTCCCTGGTGGTGCAGTGGTTGAGAGTCCGCCTGCCGATGCAGGGGACACGGGTTTGTGCCCTGGTCCGGGAAGATACCACATGCCGCAGAGCAGCTGGGCCCGTGAGCCATGGCCACTGAGCCTGCGCGTCTGGAGCCTGTGTTCCACACCGGGAGAGGCCACAACAGTGAGAGGCCCGCGTACCGCAAAAAAAAAAAAACAAACTCAAAACAATTAAGAAAATGGTAATAGGAACATACATATCGATAATAACCTTGAATATAAATGGATTAAATGCCCCAACCAAAAGACATAAACTGGCTGAATGGATACAAAAACAAGACGCATACATATGCTGTCTACAAGAGACCCACTTCAGACCTAGGGACACATACAGACTGAAAGTGAAGGGATGGAAAAAGATATTCCATGCAAATGGAAATCAAAAGAAAGCTAGAGTAGCAATGCTTGTATCAGATAAAACAGAGTTTAAAATAATGTTACAAGAGATAAGGAGGGACACTACATAATGATCAAAGGATCAATCCAAGAAGAAGATATAACAATTATAAATGTTTATGCACCCAACATACGAGCACCTCAATACATAAGGCAAATACTAACAACCATGAAAGGGGAAATCGACAGTAACACAAGAATAGTAGAGGACTTTAACACCCCGCTTACACCAATGAACAGATCATCCAAACAGAAAACCAAACAGAAAATAAATAAGGAAACACAAGCTTTAAATGACACAATAGACCAGATAGATTTAACTAATATTTATAGAACATCCCACCCGAAAGTGGTAGAATACACTTTCTTATCAAGTGAATACAGCACATTCTCCAGGACAGATCACATCTTGGGTCACAAATCAAGCCTCGGAAAATTTAAGAAAACTGAAATCATATCAAGCATCTTTTCTGACCACAACGCTATGAGACTGGAAACCAATTACAGGAAAAAAACTGTAAAAAACACAAATACAGGGAGGCTAAACAGTGCTCTACTAAATAACCAAAAGATCACTGAAGAAATCAAAGAAATTAAAAAATACACAGAAGCAAATGACAAACAAAACATGATGACCCAAAACCTATGGGACTCAGCAAAAGCAGTTCTAAGAGGGAAATTTATAGCAATTCAATCTCACCTCAAGAAACAAGAAAAATCTCAAGTAAACAATCTAACCGTACACTTAAAACTAGAGAAAGAAGAACAAAAAATACCCAAAGTCAGTAGAAGGAAAGAAATCATAAAAATCAGAGCAGAAATAAATAAAATAGAAATGAAGGAAACAATAGCAAAGATCAATAAAACTAAAAGCTGGTTCTCTGAGAAGATAAACAAAATTGATAAACCATTAGCCAGACTCCTCAAGAAAAAAAGGGAGAGGATGCAAATCAATAAAATTAGAAATGAAAAAGGAGAAATCACAACTGACACCGCAAAAATACAAAGGATTATGAGAGACTACTACGAACAACTATATGCCAATAAAATGGACAACCTGGAAGAAATGGACAAATTCTTGGAAAGGTACAATTTTCCAAGAGTGAACCAGGAAGAATTAGAAAATATAAACAGACCTATCACAAGTAATGAAATTGAAACTGTAATTAAAAATCTTCCAACAAACAAAAGTCCAGGACCAGATGGCTTCTCAGGCGAATTCTATCAAACATTTAAAGAAGAGCTAACACCAATCCTTCTCAAACTCTTCCAAAAGCTGCAGAGGGAGAAACACTCCCAAATTCATTCTACAAAGCAGAATGGGCATCACCCTAATACCAAATACCTAACACCAAAACCAGAAAAAGATATCACAAAAAAAGAAAATTATAGACCAATATCACTAATGAACACAGATGCAAAACTCCTGAACAAAATACTAGCAAACAGAATCCAACAGCACATTAAAAGGATCACACACCATGAAGAAGTGGGATTAATCCCAGGAATGCAAGGATTCTTCCATATACGCAAATCAATCAGTGTGATATACCACATTAACAAATTAAGGAACAGAATCCATATGATCATCTCAATACATGCAGAAAAGCTTTTGACAAAATTCAACACCCATTTATGATAAAAACTCTTCAGAAAATGGGCATAGAGGGAACCTACCTCAACATAATAAAGGACATATATGACAAACCCACAGCAAGCATCATACTCAAAGATGAAAAATTGGAAGCATTTCCACTAAGATCAGGAGCAAGACAAGGATGTCCACTCTCACCACTCTGACTCAACACGGTTTTGGAAGTCCGAGCCACAGCAATCAGAGAAAAAAAAGAAAGGAATCCAAATTGGAAAAGAAGAAGTAAAACTGTCACTGTTTGCTGATGACATGATACTACACATAAAAAATCCTAATGATGCGAGCAGAAAACTACTAGAACTAATCAATAAATTTGGTAAGGCTGCAGGATACAAAATTAATGCACAGAAATCTCTGGCAATCGCATACACCAACAATGAAAAATCAGAAGAGAAATGAAGGAAACACTCCCATTTACCACTGCAACAAAAAGGATAAAATACCTAGGAATAAACCTCCCTAAGGAGGTGAAAGACTTGTACACAGAAAACTATAAAACACTGATGAAAGAAATCTAAGATGACATAAACAGATGGAGAAATATACCATGTTCTTGGATTGGAAGAATCAACATTGTGAAAATGACTATACTACCCAAAACAATCTACAGATTCAATGCAATCCCTATCAAGCTACCAATGGCATTCTTCACAGAATTATAACAAAAAATTTTACAATTCATATGGAAACACAAAAGACCCCGAATATCCACAGCAATCTTGAGAAAGAAAAACGGAGTTGGAGGAATCAGGCTCCCCAACCTCAAACTATACCATGAAGCTACAGTAATCAAGACAGTATGGTACTGGCACAAAAACAGAAATATAGATCAATGGTACAGGACAGAATGCCCAGAGATAAACCCATGCACATATGGGCACCTAATTTATGACAAAGGAGGCAAGAACATACAATAGAGAAAAGACAGCCTCTTCAATAAAGTGATGCTGGAAAAACTGGACAGCTACATGTAAAAGAATGAAATTAGAACACTACCTAACACCATACACAAAAATGGAAATCAGCTCAGTGCTTTGCGAGGACCTAGAGGGGTGGGATAGGGAGGATGGGAGGGAGGCTCAAGAGGGATGGGATATAGGGACATATGTATGCATATGGCTGATTCGCTTTATTGTGCGACAAAAACTAACACACTATTGTGAAGCAATTATACTCCAATAATTATACTTAATAGCAATTATACTATTAAAAAACAAAAGCAAAAACAAAAAACTTCACACCATACTATCCCACATAAAAATAATTTCCAGATTTAAATGTTGAAGGTACAATAGATTTTCTAAGAGATTTTTTCATGATGTTGGGATAGGCAACAATTTCTTGAAAAAGACACAGAAAGTACTAACCACCCAGGAAGGAAAGCTACATTAAAGTTAGGAAGTACTAAACATCAAAAGACCATTTTAAGAGTAAAAAGGCAAGCCAGAGAGTGGAAGAAGACATTTGAGAAACATATTAACAGACAAAGAGCTGATAACCAGAATACATTAAAAAGAAAAACTTAAAAACTGCTACAAATCACTAAGAGCAACCTCCTAATATAAAAAAAAAATAGATAAGAGATTTAAATAGGCATTTCATAAAAGAGAATATCCAAATGGCCAATAAATGCATAAACTGTGCTGAATTTCATTAGTCAACAGGGGAATAAAATTAAAACCTACAGAGATACCACTACTTATCCACCAAAATGGTTACATTAAAATAACTGATAATATTAAATGCTGGTAGGGATGTGGAACACTGGCAACACTCATACATCACTAGTGGGAATTTAAATGAGTATAAAACGCTTTGGAAAATAGTTTGGCATTAAGCTGAAATGTAAGCAGGGATTCAAGGGTATTCTTAATATTCTATTTCTCGGCCTCAGTACTATTTAAACACATATGCTTTTTGTGATAATTTATTGAGCTGAAGACTTATGCCTTCTGCACTTTTATCTGTTATCTGATATGAATAAAAAGCTTTAATTAAATAAACTTCAGCTTACTGGGCCTCATCTTTCTGGAATATTTTCCTAGGTGCTAGGCTCAGGTTAATTTTGAAAGCTCAACTACTTAAAACTTAAATCAACCCTTTTTTAATTAAGCATCTATAAAAATGCCACGCATTAAGCTAAGTCTTGATGTGGCTACAATGCCAATGGAGAGATAAATACACTATCTCACACTCTTGGGGGTTTTTTTAAATCATTTTATTGAGACATCTTACATATTATAAAGTTCATCCACTTTATGTGTACAGTTCATTGACCTTTTGGTAATTTTACCAAGTTGTGCAACCACCACCATAAATCAGTTTTAGAACGTTTCATCACCCCAAAAGATCCCTCATACTTATTTACTGTTAATCCCCAGCCCCCACCCCACTTTAGACAATCACTAATCTATGTTCTGTCTTTACAAATTTGCCTTTTCTGGACATTTCATATAAATGGAATCATACAATATGTGATCTCTTGTATCTGGTTTCTTTCACTTAGCATAATGTTTTTGAGGTCCATCCAAGTCACAGCAGATACCAGGGGCTTGTACCTTTTTATTGTTGAATAATATCCCACTGTATGACTATACCACATTTTTTATCCATTCATCAGTTGGTGATCATTTGGGTTGTTTCCACCTTTAGACTATAATAAATAATGCTGCTGAGAATATTCATATGCAAGTCTTTGTGTGAATATATGTTTTCATTTCTCTTGGGCAGATCCCTAAGTGTGAGTTCATACGGTGCTGTTTCATATGGTAAATTTATATTTAACTTTCTTGTTAAATCCTTAATGTATATTCAGTGATGTTTTATATACATAAAAAATCTGAATAGGAAGTAAGCATGGGTAGTGAGGGAAGGCTTTATAGAGAATATAAAACTTGAGGTTAACCTTAAAATAACAGTTATATTTTAAGGTTATATTTATCAAAAATAAATACAATTTCAAATTCATATTTAATGAGAAGCATGTACCTACTTTGTTAAAGCATCAGATTCTGCACAGCTAGGAAAACTGAATAGACACTGAAGGACAGAGTCATAAGAAAATGATCCATATGCTCTGGCCCCACCAATCAAATATATTTATGCTAACCTCAAAGTATTAAAATAATTAACAATCAATTTCAACTGAAGACTACTAATCATCTTTAACACTAAAAAAAAATAGATTAAACATCTTAAAAGATGACAACCTATGAATAATTATTTAATTTTAGGAACTTTTCAATGGCTCAGAAACACATTCCCTGAATTAAAATGTGAATAAACATATGCTAATTAACCTTTTTAACCTAGGGCATTCAATTAAATCAACCAACTACCAGCTAACTCTGAATAAGCTTGGAGGAAAGATGTACTGGAGGAAAGAAAAATATTTCTTTTCCTTTAGTGTCTCACTCAATACAACATGCAAAAGTTGTTCTTTAAAAATGTGTCTTCATAATTGCATAAGAAAAGAAACCCTTTTCCTCATTTCTTATTTTTCCCAGTTAAGCACAATATAAAATATATTAATCCATATTTGAGTAGCAAAGTACAATAGATACATTATCAAAAAGACAAATATTTTGTTCAATAGTAACGTCATGAACAGTTAAAACAATTCTCCTTCATATGTTTTAGCAGTTTCATTAATATATGTCTAGGTGTGGTTTTCTTTGAATTTATCCTATTTGGTGTTCACTAAGCTTCTTAATTCTAAAAATGTATATCTTTTGTAAAATTAGGGAAATTTTGGCCATTACTTGTTGAAGTACATTTTGTCAGATTCTCTTTTCTCATTCTGGAACTATAATTATGTGCATGTTAGATATTTTGTTATCTTCCACATGTTTCTGGGTTTTCATTCATTGTTTTTTTAATATTTTTCTCATTATTTTTCAGACTGGATTATTTGTTTATCCATGTTCACGCTCACTGACTCTTTGTCATTTCCTTTCTAATACTGAGCCCATGCAGTAAGTCTTTTATTTCTGATATTATATTTTTCAGTTCTAAAATTTCCAATTGGTTCTCTTTTATAGTTTCTACCTCTGCTGAGAAATTCTATCTTTCAATTAATTTCAAAAGGGTTTACCTTTGCCTCATGTACATACTTAAAAGTCTTCATCTGACTTTAATTCCAACATCTGGTTCATTTCAGAGTTGGCATCTATTGGTTGTCTTTTCCATTAAATACTGGTCACATTTTTCTACTTCTTTGTATGCTGAGTACTTTTGCCTTATATCCTGGACATTTTGAATATTATGTTGCAAAACTCTGGGTCCTGTTAAAACCCTTTGCAGAATGTTGATTTTGTTGTTTGCTTTAGCAGGCAATTAACCTGGTTAGGTTTAGATCAAAAGTTCTGCCTCACTTTCTGTGGTTTTTGGTTCCAATGTAAGTTCAGTTTTCAAAGGTTTTGTTATGTTGCTTTCAGTCTGTGCACACATGTGCACCTCAGAGGTAAGCCCAGGCCTTGTGCCAGCCATACACAGAATAAGAGGATCTCTTTCTCCTGTTCTCTCCTTTCTGATACTACCTCCATACTCTTCAGCTCCCAGGAGCTCCTTTTTCCAGTCCTCTTGCAAGAAAGATAGAGTTTTTCTTGGAGTTTTAGCTGCCTGTGCTGCCATCATGCAGTTCTGCATGAATAGTGTTTCTCTTAAGGCAAATAAAGCAATGAGAGAAAAGATGAAGAAAATAATAACAGATTCCATAGGCCATATCTGGGGCTGTCCTTAGGTCAGTGCCAGGAGAGGAAAAAGGGAAAAAGTGAAAAAAAAAAAAAAAATCAAAAAAACTAAAACCAAACAGTCCCTGGCTCATGGGGTCTCCTTTTTCCTTCTAGCCAGAAATAAGAGATTTCTCTAAGAGTTTTTGCTGCTGCTGCCCACTGTACAGTTCTGCAAAGAGGACTTCCCATGGTCAAATCTGGGACAGTAAAAAAGAAACAAAAATGAGCAACTCAGCACATATGGGTCATCTTCAAGTTTTGACTACCTTCTTCAATCTACCTGCTATTGCTTCCAAGCCATAAAGTAGCTTCTTTTAGCATTTTGTCCAAAAGGTTTCATTGCTATCAGTGGAACAGATAGGCTAAGTGGACTTCTATCTTTTCAAGTTTGATACACTATATATCCTTCAAGCACCAAAGGACTTCATATGTATAATTTCTTATTTATACCCTCACACATTGTTCCAAAAATTACATATATACTGTGTGTGTCTGTGTGTGTATATATATATATATATATATATATATATATATATATATATATACAAAAAATGAAGTAAAATAAAACTTTAATAGGGAGAACAAGGAAGAACAAAGGAAAAGAGAAGAAAAATTAAACAGAAACAGGAAAGAGGTTAATATGCAAATCAGAATATAAGGCCCTAGAATTGCTAGAATTAGACCAAAAATATGGCTTCAACTTTCCAACAGCTAACTTAAAAGAAGGAAGAACATAATGTTCATAGAAGAAACACAAACCAGGTTATCAAATCATATACAACTATCCTTGACCCTGAGATCATTCTTAAAATAAACCATCTAATGAATTTCACAGAGCAATTTGCAATAACTTCCTTAAATATAGGCCACATGCCAAAAGACAATCAGTTAAATCAATTCCAGAGAAGGTCAATATGATGAGTCCAGATATAAGATTCAGGCTTAAATAAGGGGTGGATTTTAAACTAAAAAAGAAACAGATACACTATATATCCTTCAAGAATTCCTCCATAACATGGTTCTTCTTGGCAAAGCTTTTGAAAGGTTCTGTGCTGCACTGAGTTTGAGATTATATCTTCTGACAAGTACCTGGTGGGCAACTATTTCATGTGACTACTGTAGGTACAGAGACCTATACTGTAATAGTCAACCCACATGGAGACAGAGTAGCATACTCTATAGAAAATGAGGCTCATAATGAAAAAGACTAGAGTCAGAACAGTAGGAATAAACCCACCCCATTCATTAGGTAAATCAAGAGAAGCATGTGAGGCTAAAGCCAAGTTTCCCTCAGAATGTAATTCTCAATCTTCTCAAATATATTTTAAAAATGGCAATCAGAACAAAAATATGGTAGCAATACTTTTAAAATGGGATAATTTTAAAGAAAATGTCTTCATATGCTCACATTAGCTATGCAAGAAATCCAGTAAAGCAGTGGTCCCCAACCTTTGTGGCACCAGGGACCAGTTTCATGGAAGACAATTTTTCCATGGATGGGGGGGTGGGGGGGAGTGCTGGGGTTCAGGCAGTAATGCAAGTGATGGGCAACAGCAGGTGAAGCCTCGCTCCCTCCCCCGCCACTCACCTCCTGCTGTGCGGCCCAGTTAGTACCAGGCCACAGACCGGGGATTGGGAATCCCTGCAATAAAGCACCGCAAAACATTTTTGTTTTGACTACAAAACAAAATGTCTTTTGTCTTGCCTACTTGATATTTCCTCTAATATGTAACTAATAAACTAGTTACAAGTTATACAGCCAAGAAATTAAATGTGGTTATTACCTAGATAAAAAATCCTGAGGCACTTGTACCAAAAATGATAATCGAAATTGCAAACACTACAATTTAAATGAACAGTAATCAATTAATAAAATAAACCACTTTCAAACTATACTCATAGTTTGAATAAAAAATTTATGAAAAAACTTTGCCAAAGTTTTTAAAAATCTATAATAAAAATAATGAAAATTATGAGATGTTTTCATACAAATGCCAAAATTTGAGTGATTAAACAAATCATATGGAAAAATCACTTCAGTTTATATCAGTTAATTTTTTGTTGCATAATACAGTGTCCCAAACTTAGAAGCTTAAAACAACAAACATTTATTATTTCTCACAATTTTCTAGATCAGCTAGTTTTATCTGGTCTCAGATGGCAATTAATCTCAGTAGTCAGTGGTATCAGCTGGGTCACCTGATGGCTTGGGTGTGGGTGGATGGTCTAAGACAATAATCAGCAAATTTTTTCTTAATGGGACAGATAGTAAAACTTTTAGGTTTGCAGGCCATGAGGTCTCTGTAGCAGCTACTAAACTTCACCATTGTAGCAGGAAAGCAGCCACAGACAAAACATAAACAAATGAGTGTGGCTGTGTCCCAGTAAAATTTTATTTACAAAAACAGGCAGCAAGCCAGTAAACTCTAGTTTGCTAACCCCTGGTCTAGGATAGCCTCACTCACATGTCTGACAGTAAGTAGATTCATAAGTTTAGGGGAACTCAGCTTGAACATTGCACCTCTCTCTCTGCTCTAGTAGTTTCTTATCTTCCAGTACGCTAACCAGGGTTTCTTGACATAGTTGTATCACAGTTCCAAAAACTAGCAAATGAGGGTAAGCCCCAGTGTGCATGGTTGCCTTGATTATGTCTATGTTCTTGAAGAAATTGAAGTATACAGGAATCCTACAGTAATATTTTCCCTTTCATAATGTTATAATTAGCAAATATCAATACATCTACTGAGTAAAATTATAAAACTGCATTTCAGTGTACCTCAATATGCAGATTTAAAGCCAACAATATGTTAAAAAAACTGCCCCACTTTTCTAGAACATTATTGATAGCACTTTCATAAACACATTCTTCACAGACTTATAAAAATTTAAAAGGATTTACTTGAAGTGAAACATTAACATTTTGCCCTTATTCAAGATCTAAAATTTCAATTTACAATGTCAAAGGACTAAAACAATTGCGACAATTTGATCAATGTATAGATTGTGAATTTCTAATTACATAAAAAGGGAATTCTATCCCAATCTTCAAATTGTTCTTTTTCTTTTATTCTATGCTTTAAAAACAGATTGGCATTTCCTAATAACCAAACACAAAACAAATTCTATTAAGATACAGTCTAAGTTTGTAAAATTTAATACACTTATTGTAAACAAGCAATCCATTTGCTAGCTTTATGTTTCCTCTTTCTCTTAAAATGTGTTAAAAATACTCAAAAGGCATTATTAAAAAACCAAAAAGAAGTTCATAATTCTAGCAGAGGACAGGTTGATTTATCTGAGAGATTAAGTAGTTCAATACATTGTTTCTAAATACTGAAACAATAGACTAAAATCCACAGTAATTAAGTCAGTTCCTAAGAAATATGCACAGCCTGATTGACATTTAAACCCCCAAATTCTTGAATAATGAAACTGTTAAGGGAACCAAATACACACATCTAGTTTCAATAAAGTTGGCAATCCCTTAAAATATTCTGCATAAATAATTTTAACCTTAAGCATTAACATTAAGGAAATGATTAAAACCACATTTTTCATAACAAAGGGTATAAACTGACCTTTATTTTATTAGCCTACAATTTGCTTCACCACTGTTTTTCTAAACCACTCTAATGGCATATATACCTTGACAACATCTCACAGATGGTTATGATTATGTGTAACAAGACAACAAGCTCATTGAAAACCTTTACAGATGCTTAGCTAATGGGATGTCACATTAAATCTAATAAAGATTTAAAAACTTCATATCAATAATATTATAAACAAAGATATATCATTTGAAATTAACATTCAAACATTCCTAAATTAATTCCATAAAAGCACTAGATTAGTAATATACTTACTTAAGAAGGAGCCTTAAAAAGAAGTGTAGACATTACACCGCTTGTCCCCCTCACACAACCTGCTTGCATCATGTGCCTCTGGGGCAGGAGAGTGGGAAAGAAATACATATATATTTTTTGCTTTCAACATCTTAGATATAGATGCTTCTAGCTACAAAACTCTGGTAAATGTCAAAATTCGATCTGACTACTTCTTACTTCCTCTCTTAATGCTTAATGACTAATTCCTTAGAGATGTCCTTAAAAGCCCTAAAATGTTGTCCTTTGGTAGAAACTTTCACCAGCAATCAATCAGGAGCAAATTAGATGATTGTGTTGAAATGTACTACACTGTTTAAGCTAACAAATGAATGAAGAAAGGTAGTATATCGTAACATATGCCAGTACACTGAAGTCGTTAAAAGGGTTTGTTGGAAGAATATTTGGTTTCCAGTGTAGCAGATATGGAATAAGAAGGGACAGCGATAAAAGAATACCAAGTCATATGGAAATCCAAATATAGTGACAGACACAATTATTTTACTAATTGCTAATGAATACAGTCAAGTGGCTTCAAAAAGCAAAACTTTGCTTGGACTACTTCAGGTTTTGACCTCTGCATGAGCAAATGCATTTAAACTGAAGCCCACCAAAACTGATTAACGGCGCCAGCCAAGGCCAGCATGTAGTTGAAGCTTTTTCCATCTATCACATGGCCCCAAGGATAGTTAAATGAACCTTAAAATGGCTACAAACAGCTCAATGACTACACAGAGTCCTGCCAATTAGAAATAATTAGGCAGTCATTTTGGTGGTAAGTCTTTTAAGTGCATACATAACGATGCAATGATGCTTATTAACGATCTCATATGAGCTATGCTCAAACAGCCTGAAATAATTATGCAACTATCACAAAGCCTTGCTCATCTCTGTACTTCACCTTAATGCATTTAAAAATCCACTTCATTACCTCCAGTAATTAATCCTCCATTAATTGCAGGAAAAGCTCAGTTTACCAAGCTTCGTTTCTAATTATCTTATAAATAGTTATGGTTCTAATTAATGTGTTCATTAAGACGAATATCTTTCTCAAAGCCATGCTCAGAGCAAAGGTTCCACTTATTCTCTCAAAAGCCTAACTACCATAAGGTGAGGCCATTTTTGTTGCATTTGCTTTTATTTTAGTATACTCAACCTCCTAATTGGCATTTAAAATCTATTTTAGAGAAACTTCAAGAAGGCTATATAGGGGAAATAGGGGCAAAAAAGACATTTTCAAACTCTTTTCCAATCAATAACCTTAAAACCTTAATAGGAAAACTTTAGTGCATCTTTTCTGATAAAAATTGACTAATATGCTTGAGTACTATATCCAAGTGAATTTAAATACCATACAAACTTAGCTTTTGCCCCTTCACTTCAATTAGAAAATCAGACAAGAAAGATGAAATATGCTATTACAACGAATGCATTTAAATTTATATTGGATTACCTAGCTAAATTGCCACTATAAAACAATTACTCAATATAAATTGTCAGCCATCAAAGAAAAAACTTACACATATCCTGGGATCACCAATATTTCCTATCATTTAGAAGCATACTAGTCTATGTGCTTTTTAAAAATATAAATCTAATTCTGTGCTACAAAGTATATAGCACTTAAAAAAACACTGGCTATGATTCAAAGATAAAACATGATGCAAAATCACTTTTTGTAAACATGAATATTTTTATAATTTTGTAAATTTTTAGAACAATTGTGTAAACAATTTAGAAGCACAAAAAGTATTCTTAATTTTTAAAAAATCAAATTTTATTTTCCATGAATAAAAGAACAAAAACAATTTATATGGGAATTCAAGCAGGTAAAATCTCTTAATAAAAATTTTTTTAAGTTATTAGTGTAACAACCCTGACAGTTAATAATAAAGCTATAGTTCCACATATGATAGATGTCTCCTGCTTCTCTGTAATTTGCTGTTGCTCATTAATCTTCCCCCCTTGTCTCTTTCCATGTAAGATAAACCTGCAGAACGATTTCATTTATGAATCAAAAAAAAAATTCTACAGGCAAAATTCTAAACAGATAAGTTTCTTCATAGATAATTATAAGTGTAATTTCTGACCAATTTCTCTGGAATAAACTTTTTAAAACATGCTTCACACAAAACCACTGTGGCTGTGTATTCTCACATTAAAATTTCTGATTATAGAGACTAAATAAAATTTGCTAGAAGGGTAGATGGAGACTGACAGTGAGGGGATATCTCATATGTTTTACAGCAACACTCATTCATTCTTCTGGTCTGAGGATACAGTGGTGAATGCGACAGGCAAGGGCTCTGCCATAATGGAGTTAAGAGTTTAATTCCTTTAATGTAAAACACCCCCTGCTAACTTAAAAGAAACATTGCTACAACACAGAAACAGGTTGGTTTTAGCTATAATTTTCAATTACTATAATAAGTACTATATCAAGTACTCGAGAGTGTCAATCCCCTCCTATAACCAAAAGATCCCTGAAAGATGACAACTTGGCCCAACCGTGTGTACAGCTGAACCAAACACAACATAGGCACCAAGTTGTACTATTATTTTTAAAATGTATGTAATTCAAAAAGACATAATATAAGTGGATCTATGAGAACATTAGGTTTGGTGAACCTATCTTCTAAATTTTAACCACTTCAATGACACCTTACCTAGTAGCACAGTGATCCTCAGTCTTGGCTTTGTAACACTCCATGATGTCTCCAACAGTTTCAAAATGAGAATTATAAAGTTCTCACCACAAAACTTATCATTAATTCACTTTTATTTAAAAAAAATAAATATTATTTCAAGGGGAAAGGGAAAGGAGAACAATTGGTAGTACCACAATATCCAAAAGGTTAGACATTACTCTTCCTTTTTAATCTACAGGAGTTTAGGAATATCAGTTCTGTTTATCCTGAAAAGTGTTGAGATTTTAGAATACTCACATCATTCACTCTCTCTGCCATTTCACTCCCCTACCCCCTCTGCAAAACTGAATCTAAAGAAAGTCAAGTACTGTCTTTATTAACAGAGCAAAGCTTCCTATAACTACCTCACAGTATTACACTAATTATGTTGATGTTAGTCCCTTAGAGTCCATTTTCTCCTTGGTTTAAGGAAACTTTTTTGCAAATTTCTTCCAGGCAAACAAATTTCTTCCTGTGTCAACAGTCTTATCCACATAAGTAAACTGGAAGCAATGGTTCCTAACAGGCAATAATGAAAAGCTGAAAAAAAAGAGAAAAAAGGCAATCCAGAAGCTTATTCTAATGGACCAAGTTTAAATGAACTGAAATAGTTAACATTCCTAACAAATTTGATTAGGCTCTAAATTGAGATCTAAGTAAAATGTTAATGCTCCTAACTACTGGATTGGAAGTAATGTTAATTCTTTATCATTACACAGATATTAATGACAAAAATAAAGGCAACCCATTACATAGCATTGAATTGGCCTTTCCTCACTCCAGTTCGTAAACCAGAAGGAAGCACATTCCAGTAGGCCAGACCAAAAATAATACTGTATGAGAAGACTTCTGATATCTACAGCTCAGTACAGTGCCAATTAATAATGTTAGTTCTCCACCGCCTGCCAATGCAGGGGACATGGGTTCAAGCCCTGGTCCAGGAAGATCCCACATGCCACGGAACAACTAAGCCCGTGCGCCCCAACTACTGAGCCTGCGCTCTAGAGCCCGTGAGGCACAACTACTGAAGCCCACGCGCCACAACTACTGAAGACCGCGTGCCTAGAGCCCGTGTTGCGCAACAAAAGAAGCCACCACAATGAGAAGCCCACGCACTGCAAAGAAGAGTAGCCCCCACTCGCCACAACTAGAGAAAGCCCATGCGCAGCAACGAAGACCCAACGCAGCCAAAAATAAATAAATTAAAAAATTTTTAAATCTAAATGTTAATTTTCCAGGTACTTAGTTTTAAGGCATAAAAATCTAAAATTCTTTCATAGACATGATTAACTTACAGTATTTAAAGAAACCTCACAAGGGGCTTCCCTGGTGGCGCAGTGGTTGAGAGTCCGCCTGCCGATGCAGGGGACACGGGTTCGTGCCCCGGTCCGGGAAGATCCCACATGCCGCAGAGTGGCTGGGCCCGTGAGCCATGGCCGCTGAGCCTGCTCGTCCGGAGCCTGTGCTCCGCAACGGGAGAGGCCACAGCAGTGAGAGGTCCGCGTACCACAAAAAAAAAAAAAAAAAAAAAAGCCTCACAAGACATTAACTAAGAGAGAGCTTTGTTTACCTATCCTGTTGTATTTTCTTCATAAGGTCCATCAAGAGTTTGGCAGTGTTAATTATTATTCAAAATACAGTCATTTCCCCTACCCATACCTTAGGCAGAGTATTCTTCCTTATCCTTGACAGTGAGCTTAACCACATGACTTGTTCTGGCCAATGAAATGTTGGCAGAAATGGCACTGAGCAGAGGAGTTAAATGTGCTTATTAGAAAGTTGACCTCGTTTTCCTTTTGTCTAAGAAAATCCTGCTTTGTGTAGCTTCTGATCCATGGTGAATGAGACATACAAGGAGCAGAACGGGTCTCAACTGCCAGTTTGAAGCCAAGCCCAAGGAGCCAGCCTAGATCAGAAGAGGCCCAGCTGACTCACAGATGTCTGAGTGAGAAATAATTCTTTTTGTTGTATGCCACTGAGTTCTGAGATGGTTACTATGCAGCATTATTGTGGCAACAGCTGACTAATACAAAGACATTACTAGCATCAGAGGGTATGTAGGTCATCTGCCAAGGGGAACAAAGAGTACAACCTAGTGGACAGTAGGATATTTGATAGGAGTAAGTACCAGGGTTTGAAGTGTTACGAATCCCCAGCTCTAGCTATGTAAGCATGAGCAAGTTACTTGACCTCTGTTTCTCATCTGTTAAGTGAAGGTAAAGTACAAACCTAGAAAGTGAGAAAGGTTGCTGAGACAGTCAAATAAAATAACCTATAATGATAACACAATCCCAAAATTCCTAGCAGACAGCAGATACTCAATAAATTTTAGTTTCTCCTTTGTTCTTCTTCTTGGCTCTAAGTCAAGCTATTAAAAAGAATTCAACACACTTTCACAAAATTTTTATTACATGCAAATATGTAACCCCATTTTTCAAACTAAACTTTGAAGTAAACACCTGTTAAAGTAATTATAGAATATCAATTTCTGTGTCTGAGAAGAACCCTCCCCTTTCTCATGGATCTTACTAATCATCTTTCTCTTTCCTGCTGTAAATCTTAAGTTTTCATGATGATACATTTTCCTACGGAAAAGACAAGAGCAACACTTTTACTTGTTTAATAAGCAAAATTTCCATATCTTTTCCTTCCTATTTTTCTTTATGTGTATTTCACCCCTTCTTTAAAAAAAAAAAAAAAAAAAAACAGTGACTAACTAGTTAAATCATCAATATATATTTTCTCCTTTTGAGAAGAAAAGGGCAGATTCATCAAATAATATTTATAAAATTATTTGAGTTATTCAGAAGATGAACTCTACAAATTAAAACTTGTAGAGAAATTTATTTTTTTAATTTTAATAAGTGAATGGCTTCCGGTAGTGATTTCTTTAAAAAACAGAGGCTTCAGGGAAGGTCAGAGACTCAGACACAGACACAATCATTCATCATAAAAGACTTCAGGGGACGTTTTAATAACTACCTGTGGCAGGATCTCGCTCATATTCATTATAAAATTCCCAAGGCAGACTTTGCTTTCTCATTCATACTCACAAATATACAAAATGGAAGCTTCCCATCAACTGTGGTGTGAGTAGATGCATTTAAACACCAGTTGTTTTATCACGGCATTTATCACCACAGTTTGCAATAAACAACATTAAAGTTTTAGAGGACTGAAGTGAACCCATACCTATGCACACAGTGTGTCATACACATGCACACACACACTCACAAGGCATGAAGCAAAGATTACTGAAGCTATGTGATGTTCACATTTATTTTTAACTACTTGGTCACAAACAAAAATATGATTGAAACAGACCAATTTATGAATCAAATAAGGATCTAACCCACATTAAAAAAAAAAAGGACGGAGAGGGCTGTTTTTAAAAGCTCTTATCAGGGCTTCCCTGGTGGTGCAATGGTTAAGAATCCACCTGCCAGTGCAGGAGACACGGGTTCAAGCCCTGGTCCAGGAAGATCCCACATGCTGTGGAGCAACTAAGCCCATGTGCCACAACTACTGTGCCTGTGCTCTAGAGCCCTCAAGCCACAACTACTGAAGCCCATGCGCCTAGAGCCCGTGCTCCGCAACAAGAGAAGCCACTGCAGTGAGAAGCCCACACACCACAACGAAGAGTAGCCCCCACTCACCACTAGAGAAAGCCCACGCACAACAACAAAGATCCAATGCAGCCAAAAAAAAATTTTTTTTTTAATTTAAAAAAATTAAAAATAAAATAGGGCTTCCCTGGTGGCGCAGTGGTAGAGAGTCCGCCTGCCGATGCAGGGGACACGGGTTCGTGCCCTGGTCCGGGAAGATCCCACATGCCGCGGAGTGGCTGGGCCTGGAACCATGGCCGCTGAGCCTGCGCGTCCGGAGCGTGTGCTCCACAACGGGAGAGGCCACAACAGTGAGAAGCCGGTGTACCGCAAAAAAATAAATAAATAAAATAAAATAAAATAAAACCTCTCATCAAAAAAAGTTTTATATGTATATATACTTGTATTTTATTTATGTGTTTAGCTACGTGATATGGAGTAGCTTATTCTTTAACTCTATTGCAGCTTTTCCATTTAAAATACTCTCAAATCCAGTAGCTGTATTTCTACTCCCTCTACCTGCAAAAAGGTGCTACTCTCACCTTAATTCTGCTACTCTTCTCCCTGCAGAAACAGCTAGGATGAAATCAAACTGGGCTTTTAGGGCTTAAATTTGACACTGTAACTTGCCTCCTCTATCTATATAATAAGGATGAATCATGTGAGGAGCAAACCAAAAATGTGTATGAAAGTGTATTTTAGAAAGCCTAAAGGGTTACACTAATATTCCTACAATCATCTTAATGGTTTCCATGTTCTCCTGCCTTTGATACTAACTACACTGCTTCAAAAGCCCCTTTTAGATGAACCATGCTTGCCAGACAAATGGCCATCATATCCTGCTCTATCTAGACCACCTCCAATTTACCTCAATGACTACTCCTTATTTTCATAGTTTTGTAGCTCACCTCAACCACATTACCTTGCTTGGCTGCTAGAACCGGTAACCTGGGTTGGACCTTGTTATCTACACACATTCCTTCCTTATACCCTATCTTCACAACTTATAGTTTCTTCACACATTATAATCTTAGGCCAGGCCAGCCAAACCTCAGCTGTGTCCTACTAGACCAGAGAGGGTCTCTGGCCAGTTACTCCTCTACATCCTACATTCTTGACTCTTCAATAAAAACAAAAGGTAGAAGAGACGGCATAATTGGGAGAAAGGGCTTTCGAGGCTACTTTTTGTGGGGAAAAGACACCCCTATTTCTAAAAAGACCAAAAATACCCCATGGCTCTGAGAAATACTGATCTACATTTGTTTCTCATTTCCAGAGTTTTGCCAGCCAAAATGCCGAGTGGTGAGGGTGGAGAAAGGTTATTTCGGGTAGACTTATTCTATTCCAAGAGAGAAAAAGACAGTTCTACAAGAAATGTAGACAATTAACTGTATTAAGGAAACCTTTTACAAATGTTTAAAATGAATACTAAATGAAATAAGATCCTTTTAAAAATATTATTATTTTTAATTACAGCTGTGGATTTTTTCACTGGATATGTTAACTGCTACATGGAAAGCAAAGGTAAGAATTAATATAGGATTTTATCAAGGCTCTGAAGGCATCTGTACATATTTCAGAACTCATTAAATGAACAGATTGCTCATAAATATTCTATAAATTAATATTTCTGAAGGCATTTTTGAGCCTCTCAGAAAGTAAGCTTTTACCTTACTTTTTGTGTAAACACAGTTAATAAAAATCAGTGAAACCAAAGCACTGATGATCCAAATAGCATGTATATCACTTGCTTTTAATTGTTTCTCATGTAGTAGAAAAGGACTAAGCCTACAGAGCAGTTATGACACTGCCAGAACCTCAGGGTCTCTGAACAGAATGATCTTTTCTAACATAATCCAGTTCTCCTGATCGAGATGGTCAGAAATAAGAATTTACTCTACATTCACCAAAGACACTTAACTGTCACATTCCCAGACTCTGGGTCATGATCTTAGAAAAGGCCTTGGGGCCAGACACACTAAGTTTGTATTCAAAAATCCTAGCTCCACTCTTGCTGCTCTCTGTCCTTGATACAGATATAAAACCTACTTTTATCATCAGCAAATCATGATACCGATCCCATGGGATTGCTATAAGGATGAAATGAAGAGAACACATGTTAAGCATTCTGTATTAATATCTGGACCTTAGCAAGTACTAGATTAATCAGTATAAATTATTACTATTATTGTTTTAACTCAATATTAATTTATAATTTTAGTTTACCCAGTCATTCTTCACTTCTTACAACTATACCGAATTCCTTGTAAAGTTTCAACAATAACAAAGAAAAACTAGAGGCATCTAACTTTTTAATAATTCTATTTGCTAATAAATAAGATGCAGTTAAGAATTCAAGTTGCTTTAGATTTTGGATTTTGTTATGTTTTATTGTGGAAATAGCTAGAGGAAATAGAATAAAAACCTGTCTTTCTGCAAAAAATAAATTTTTCAAACATGTATCCCAATCTCATAATGACCCTAGGTTTTCTCATCCCATAAACTTAATCTACCTAATATCATATAGCAGATGAGCAACAGACAAGAAAGAGGTTTTACACACCAGTGATAATCAAGACTTATAAACAATTCCCCAAAACATGCCCCTAAATCACAGAAGACAATCTTCGCTCAAAAAACTTTCTAGTAAAGGGTCAGCATAATGAACATGATGATGCTTGAGATATTCAGCTTTTCTTAAAGGTCACACCTATGCAAACTGATCAAAGCCAATCTTTCTTAGAATGTAAGATCCAACAAGATCTAAGATCCAGGATGCATGACTACCAACTTCCCCACCTATCTACTACTAATACAGTGCCTTTTCAGATTATGTTCCCTTGCTTTCTAGCAATCTCAAGGGATCTCTTAAAAGCACTCATTAAGTGACAGCATTACCCTGCAACACAATACCAGGCCATATTGTCTTTCTTAGTTACATCAGAAACAAATGTGGTTCACAAAACTGTTGCCTTTCTCTAATGGTTTTATTTAAGAATGAAAAATAAAAAGTAGTTTAAAAAAAGAAAAACAGGGCCTCCCTGGTGGCGCAGTGGTTGAGAGTCCGCCTGCCGATGCAGGGGATACGGGTTCGTGCCCCGGTCTGGGAGGATCCCATATGCCGCGGAGCGGCTGGGCCCGTGAGCCATGGCCGCTGGGCCTGCGCGTCCGGAGCCTGTGCTCCGCAGCGGGAGAGGCCACAACAGTGAGAGGCCCGCATACCGCAAAAAGAAAAAAAAAAAAAAAAAAAAAAAAAAAGAAAAACAAACACCCAAGCAGTAAATAAACAATAAGTGGGAAAAAGAACTGCCTCAAATAGCAACTCTAGAAGCAGAGAGCTCCATGTCCATCCTTGAATTTCTCCAAATAGAAAAGGCTGGAGATCACTCTCACGGTTAAGGGAATGTCTAAAAGAGGCACTTTAGTAACTGAGAAAACATTGATTCTACCCAGCAATCCCACCACTGGGCATATGCCCTGAGAAAACCATAATTCAAAAAGACACACACACCTCAATGTTCACAGCAGCACTATTTACAATAGCCAGGACATGTAAGCAACCTAAATGTCCATCAGCAGAGGAATGGATAAAGAACATGTGGTACATATATACAATGGAATATTACTCAACCATAAAAAGGAACGAAATTGGGTGATTTGTAGAGACATGGATGGACCCAGAGAGTGTCATACAGAGTGAAGTTAAGTCAGAAAAACAAGTACCATATATTAACGCATATATGTGGAATCTAGAAAAATGGTAGAGGTGACCTTAATTGCCAAGCAGAAATAGACAGACATAGAGAACAAATGTATGGATACCATGGTGGAAAGGGGTGGGGTGGGAGGAACTGGGAGATGGGGATTGACATGTATACACTATTGATACTAGGTATAAAATAGACAACTGATGGGAACATACTGTATAGCACAAGGAACTCTACTTAATGCACTGTAGTGTCCTAAATAGAGGGGATATAAGTATATGTATGGCTGATTCATTTTGCTGTGCAGTTGAAGCTAACACAACACTGTAAAGCAGCTGTACTCCAATAAAAATTAATTTAAAAAAATTAAAAAATAGAACCACTCTTAAACAAAGAAAAATTGATTCTACATAGTTAGTGGCAAATACGCAAATGTGACTAAGAATAAATCTAAATGTGGAGGCTTGAACAAATAAAGAAGGCATTTGCTTTAAAAAGGAGGAGAGTGATTATTCACAGGTAGCTGGACTGTACACTGTCTGAAAAATTTCACTTGTTTCAACATCTGCAAATCAATCAATGTGATACACCACAATGACAAAATGATGGGTAAAAATCATATGACCACCTCAATAAAACCAGAAAAAGCATTTGACAAAATTCAACATCCATTCATGAGAAAAACTCTCAACAAAGTGGGTACAGAGGGAACATACCTCAACATAATACAGACCATATATGACAGCCCACCATTAATATCACCATTTCATCAATGGTGAAAAACTAAAAGCTTTTCCTCTAAGATCAGGAACAAGACAAGAATGCCCACTCTTGCCACTTTTATTCAACACAGTATAGAGAGTCCTAAGCCAGAGCAATTAGCCAAGAAAAATAAATAAAAGGCATCCAAGTTGGAAAGGAGGAAGCAAAACTGTCTCTATCTGCAGATGATATATATAGAAACCCTTAGAAACTCTACCCCAGGGGACTTCCCTTGTGTGGTTAAGACTTCACCTTCCAATGCAGGAGGTGTGGGTTCGATCCTGGTGGGGGAACTAAGATCCCACATGACTTGCAGCCAAAAAACCAAATCATAAAACAGAAGCAATATCGTGACAAATTCAAAAAAGAATTTTAAAATGGTCCACATCAAAAAAATCTTTTAAAAAAACCCAAAAAACAGAGGGCTGTGGGACTTCCGGGTAAAATGGCGGAAGAGTAAGACGCGGAGATCACGTTCCTCCCCACGGATACACGAAAAATACAGCTACACGTGGAACAACTCCTACAGAACACCTACTGAACGCTGGCAGAAGACCCCAGACCTCCCAAAAGGCAAGAAACTCCCCACATACCTGGGTACGGCAAAGTGGAGAGATTCCCGCACAGAGGATCGGTGCCGAGCGGCACTCACCAGCCCGAGAGGCTTGTCTGCTCGCCCGCCGGCACGGGTGGCGCTGGAAGCTGAGGCTCGGGCTTTGGTCAGAGCACAGGGAGAGGACTGGGGCTGGCGGCGAGAACTCAGCCTGAAGGGGGCTAATGTGCCACAGCTAGCCGGGAGGGAGTCCGGGAAAACTCTGGAGCTACCGAAGAGGCAAGAGACTTTTTCTTACCTCTTGGTTTCCTGGTGCGTGAGGAGAGGGGATTAAGAGCGCTGCTTAAAGGAGCTCCACAGACGGGAGCGAGTTGCGGCTGAAAGCGCGGAGCCCAGTGACGGGCGTGGGACGCTGGGGCTGCAGCTGCCGCCGCTGCCAAGAAGCCTGTGTGCGAGCACAGGTCACTGTCCACACCGCCCTTCCGGGAGCCTGTGCAGCCCGCCACTGCCGGGGTCCCGGGATCCAGGGGCGGCTTCCCTGGGAGAACTCACGGCGCGCCTCGGGCTGGTGCAACGTCACGCCGGCCTCTGCCGCTGCAGGCTCGCCCCGCACTCCATGCCCCTCCCTCCCGCCCGGCCTGAGTGAGGCAGAGTCCCCGAAGAGGCTGCTCCTTTAACCCTGTCCTGTCTGAGCGAAGAACAGATGCCCTCCGGCGACCTACACACAGATGCGGGGCCAAATCCAAAGCTGAGACCCAGGAGCTGTGAGAACAAAGAAGAGAAAGGGAAACCTCTACCAGCAGCCTCAGAAGCAGTGGATTAAAGCTCCACAATCAACTTGATGTACCCTGCATCTGTGGAATACATGAATAGACAACAAATCATCCCAAATTGAGGAGCCAGGAGTCAGTGCTGTGCCTCTGAGGTGGGAGAGCCAACGTCAGGACACTGGTCGACAAGGAACCTCCCGGCTCCACATAATATCAAATGGCGAAAATCTTCCAGAGATCTCCATCTCAACACCAGCACCCAGCTTCACTCAACGACCAGCAAGCTACAGTGTTGGACACCCTATGACAAACAACTAGCAAGACAGGAACACAACGCCACCCATTAGCAGAGAGGCGGCCTAAAATCATAAAAAGTCCGCAGACACCCCAAAACACACCACCAGACGTGGACCTGTCCACCAGAAAGACAAGATCCAGCCTCATCCACCAGAACACAGGCACTAGTCCCCTCCACCAGGAAGCCTACACAACCCACTAAACCAACCTTAGCCACTGGGGACAGACACCAAAAACAACGGGAACTACGAACCTGCAGCCTGCAAAAAGGAGACCCCAAACACAGTAACATAAGCAAAATGAGAAGACAGAAAAACACACAGCAGGAGAAGGAGCAAGATAAAAACCCACCAGACCTAACAAATGAAGAGGTAATAGGCAGTCTACCTGAAAAAGAACTCAGAATAATGATGGTAAAGATGATCCAAGATTCTATTTCCAAGATCCAAAATCTTGGAAATAGAATAGACAAAATGCAAGAAACAGTTAACAACGACCTAGACGAACTAAAGATGAATCAAGCATCGATTAAAAACACAATAAATGAAATAAAAAATACTCTAGATGGGATCAATAGCAGAATAACTGAGGCAGAAGAACGGATAAGTGAGGTGGAAGATAAAATAGTGGAAATAACTGCTGCAGAGCAAAATAAAGAAAAAAGAATGAAAAGAACAGAGGACAGTCTCAGAGACCTCTGGGACGACATTAAATGCACCAACATTCGAATTATAGGGGTTCCAGAAGAAGAAGAGAAAAAGAAAGGGACTGAGAAAATATTTGAAGAGATTATAGTTGAAAACTTTCCTAATATGGGAAAGGAAATAGTTAATCAAGTCCAGGAGGCACAGAGAGTCCCATACAGAATAAATCCAAGGAGAAATACGCCAAGACACGTATTAATCAAACTGTCAAAAATTAAACACAAAGAAATCATATTAAAAGCAGCAAGGCAAAAACAACAAATAACACACAAGGGAATCCCCATCAGGATAACAGCTGATCTCTCAGCAGAAACTCTACAAGCCAGAAGGGAGTGGCAGGACATAATTAAAGTGATGAAGGAGAAAAACCTGCAACCAAGATTACTCTACCCAGCAAGGATCTCATTCAGATTTGATGGAGAAATTAAAAAGTTTACAGACAAGCAAAAGCTGAGAGTTCAGCACCACCAAACCAGCTTTACAACAAATGCTAAAGGAACTTCTCTAGGCAAGAAACACAACAGAAGGAAAAGACCTACAATAACGAACCCAAAACAATTAAGAAAATGGGAATAGGAACATACATATCGATAATTACCTTAAATGTAAATGGACTAAATGCTCCCACCAAAAGACACAGATTGGCTGAATGGATACAAAAACAAGACCCATATATATGCTGTCTACAAGAGAACCATTTCAGACCTAGAGACACATACAGACTGAAAGTAAGGGGATGGAAAAAGATATTCCATGCAAATGGAAACCAAAAGAAAGCTAGAGTAGCAATTCTCGTATCAGACAAAATAGACTTTAAAATAAAGACTACTAGAAGAGACAAAGAAGGGCACTACATAATGATCAAGGGATCGATCCAAGAAGAAGATATAACAATTGTAAATATTTAGGCACCCAACATAGGAGCACCTCAATACATAAGGCAAATACTAACAGCCATAAAAGGGGAAATCGACAGTAACACACTCATAGTAGGGGACTTTAACACCCCACTTTCACCAATGGACAGATCATCCAAAATGAAAATAAAGAAGGAAACACAAGCTTTAAATGATACATTAAACAAGATGGACTTAATTGATATTTATAGAACATTCCATCCAAAAACAACAGAATACACATTTTTCTCAAGTGCTCATGGAACATTCTCCAGGATAGATCATATCTTGGGTCACAAATCAAGCCTTGGTAAATTTAAGAAAATTGAAATTGTATCAAGTATCTTTTCCGACCACAATGCTATGAGACTAGATATCAATTACAGGAAAAGAGCTGTAAAAAATACAAACACATGGAGGCTAAACAATACACTACTTAATAACGAAGTGATCACTGAAGAAATCAAAGAGGAAATTAAAAAATACCTAGAAACAAATGACAATGGAGACACGACGACCCAAAACCTATGGGATGCAGAAAAAGCAGTTCTAAGAGGGAAGTTCATAGCAATACAATCCCACCTTAAGAAACAGGAAACATCTCGAATAAACAACCTAACCTTGCACCTAAAGCAATTACAGAAAGAAGAAGAAAAACATCCCAAAGTTAGCAGAAGGAAAGAAATCATAAAAATCAGATCAGAAATAAATGAAAAAGAAATGAAGGAAACGATAACAAAGATCAATAAAACTAAAAGCTGGTTCTTTGAGAAGATAAACAAAATTGATAAACCATTAGCCAGACTCATCAAGAAAAAAAGGGAGAAGACTCAAATCAATAGAATTAGAAATGAAAAAGGAGAAGTAACAACTGACACTGCAGAAATACAAAAGATCATGAGAGATTACTACAAGCAACTCTATGCCAATAAAATGGACAACCTGGAAGAAATGGACCAATTCTTAGAAATGCACAACCTGCCGAGACTGAATCAGGAAGAAATAGAAAATATGAACAGACCAATCACAAGCACTGAAATTGAAACTGTGATTAAAAATCTTCCAACAAACAAAAGCCCAGGACCAGATGGCTTCACAGGCGAATTCTATCAAGCATTTAGAGAAGAGCTAACACCTATCCTTCTCAAACTCTTCCAAAATATAGCAGAGGGAGGAACACTCCCAAACTCATTCTACAAGGCCACCATCACCTTGATACCAAAACCAGACAAGGATGTCACAAAGAATGAAAACTACAGGCCAATATCACTGATGAACATAGATGCAAAAATCCTCAACAAAATACTAGCAAACAGAATCCAACAGCACATTAAAAGGATCATACACCATGATCAAGTGGGGTTTATTCCAGGAATGCAAGGATTCTTCAATATACGCAAATCAATCAACGTGATACACCATATTAACAAATTGAAGGAGAAAAACCATATGATCATCTCAATAGATGCAGAGAAAGCTTTCGACAAAATTCAACACCCATTTATGATAAAAAAAAACCCTGCAGAAAGTAGGCATAGAGGGAACTTTCCTCAACATAATAAAGGCCATATATGACAAACCCACAGGCAGCATCATCCTCAATGGTGAAAAACTGAAACCATTTCCACTAAGGTCAGGAACAAGACAAGGTTGCCCACTATCACCACTCTTATTCAACATAGTTTTGGAAGTTTTAGCCACAGCAATCAGAGAAGAAAAGGAAATAAAAGGAATCCAAATGGGAAAAGAAGAAGTAAAGCTGTCACTGTTTGCAGATGACATGATACTATACATAGAGAATCCTAAAGAGGCTACCAGAAAACTACTAGAGCTAATCAATGAATTTGCTAAAGTAGCAGGATACAAAATTAATGCATAGAAATCTCTGGCATTCCTATATACTAATGATGAAAAATCTGAAAGTGAAATCAAGGAAACACTCCCATTTACCACTGCAACAAAAAGAATAAAATATCTAGGAATAAACCTACCTAAGGAGACAAAAGACCTGTATGCAGAAAATTATAAGACACTGATGAAAGAAATTAAAGATGATACAAATAGATGGAGAGGTATACCATGCTCCTGGATTGGAAGAATCAATATTGTGAAAATGACTCTACTACCCAAAGCAATCTACAGATTCAATGCAATCCCTATCAAACTACCACTGGCATTTTTCACAGAACTAGAACAAAAAATTTCACAATTTGTATGGAAACACAAAAGACCCCGAATAGCCAAAGCACTCTTGAGAACGAAAAATGGAGCTGGAGGAATCAGGCTCCCTGACTTCAGACTATACTACAAAGCTACAGTAATCAAGACAGTATGGTACTGGCACAAAAACAGAAAGATAGATCAATGGAACAGGATAGAAAGCCCAGAGATAAACCCACGCACATATAGTCACCTTATCTTTGATAAAGGAGGCAGGAATGTACAGTGGAGAAAGGACAGTCTCTTCAATAAGTGGTGCTGGGAAAACTGCATAGGGACATGTAAAAGTATGAGATTAGTTTACTCTCTAACACCATACACAAAAATAAGCTCAAAATGGATTAAAGACCTAAATGTAAGGCCAAACACTATCAAACTCTTAGAGGAAAACATAGGCAGAACACTCTATGACATAAATCACAGCAAGATCCTTTTGGACCCACCTCCTAGAGAAATGGAAATAAAGACAAAAATAAACACATGGGACCTAGTGAAACTTAAAAGCTTTTGCACAGCAAAGGAAACCATAAACAAGACCAAAAGACAACCCTCAGAATGGGAGAAAATATTTGCCAATGAAGCAACTGACAAAGGATTAATCTCCGAAATTTATAAGCAGCTCATGCAGCTCAATAACAAAAAAACAAACAACCCAATCCAAAAATGGGCAGAAGACCTAAATAGACATTTCTCCACAGAAGATATACAGACTGCCAACAAACACATGAAAGGATGCTCAACATCTTTACTCATTAGAGAAATGCAAATCAAAACTACAATGAGATATCATCTCACACCAGTCAGAATGGCCATCATCAAAAAATCTAGAAACAATAAATGCTGGAGAGGGTGTGGAAAAAAGGGAACACTCTTGCACTGCTGGTGGGAATGTGAATTGGTACAGCCACTATGGAGAACGGTATGGAGGTTCCTTAAAAAACTACAAATAGAACTACCATATGACCCAGCAATCCCACTACTGGGCATATACCCTGAGAAAACCATAATTCAAAAAGAGACATGTACCAAAATGTTCATAGCAGCCCTATATACAATAGCCCGGAGATGGAAACAACCTAAGTGTCCATCATCGGATGAATGGGTAAAGAAGATGTGGCACATATATACAATGGAATATTACTCAGCCATAAAAAGAAACGAAATTGAGCTATTTGTAATGAGGTGGATGGACCTAGAGCCTGTCATACAGAGTGAATAAGTCAGAAAGAGAAAGACAAATACTGTATGATGACACATATATATGGAATTTAAGAAAAAAAATGTCATGAAGAACATAGGGGTAAGACAGGAATAAAGACACAGACCTACTAGAGAATGGACTTGAGGATATGGGGAGGGGGAAGGGTAAGCTGTGACAAAGTGAAAGAGCAGCATGGACATATATACACCACCAAACATAAGGTAGATAGCTAGTGGGAAGCAGCCGCATAGCACAGGGAGATCAGCTCGGTGCTTTGTGACCGCCTGGAGGGGTGGGATAGGGAGGGTGGGAGGGAGACGCAAAAGGGAGGGGATATGGGAACATATGTATATGTATAACTGATTAAATTTGTTATAAAGCAAAAAAAAAAACGAAAAAAAGAAAAAAAAAAACAAAAAACAAAACAAACTCTATCCCAAAAAACTGTTAGAATTAATCAATGAATTCAATGACATTGCTGTATACAAAATCAGTACACAAAAAAGTGTTGCATTTATATATACTAATAATGAACTATCAGAAAGAGAAATTAAGAAAACAATCCCATTTGCACTTACATCAATAAGAATAAAGTATCTAGAAATAAATTTAACCAAGGAAGTGAAAGACCTATACACTAAAAGCTAAAAGACACTGATGAAAAAAACTGAAGACACAAATAAATCAAAAGATATTCAGTGCTAATGGGTTGGAAGAATTCTGTTAAAATGTCCATACTTCCCAAAGTAATCTACAGATTCAATGCAATCCCTATCAAAATTCCAATGGCATTCCTCACAGAAATACAACAAATAATCCTAAAATTGGTATGGAACCACAAAAGACCCAAAACAGCCAAAGCAATTTTGAGAAAGAAAACAAAGCTGGACACACCACACTTTCTGATTCCAAACTCCATTACAACGCTACAGTCATCAAAACAGTTTGGTATTGGCATAAAAACAGACATACAAATCAATGGAACACAGTAGAGAGCCCCAAAATAAACCCACACATATACGGTCAATTAATTTATGACAAAGGAGCCAAAAATACACAATGGGGAAAGGACAGTCTCTTCAAGAAATGGTGTTGGGAAAATTGGGACAGCCACATGAACGGAATGAAAGTGGACCACCATTTCAAACCACACACAAAAATCAACACAAAATGGATTAAACACCTGAACATAAGACGTGAAATCATAAAACTCCTAGAGGAAAACATAAGAGGTAATCTCCTGGACATCAGTCTTGGCAATGATTTTTTGGATTTGATACCAAAAGCAAAGGCAACAAAAACAAAAGTCAACAAGTGGGACTACATCAAACTAAAAAGTTTACGTAGAGCAAAGAAAACCACCAAAAAAATGAAAAAGCAAATGATGGAATGAAAGAAAATATTTGCAAATCACGTATCTGATAATGAGTTTATATCTAAAATATATAAAGAACTCATCCAACTCAACAGAAAAAAAATCTGATTAAAAAACGGGAAGAGGATCTAAATGGACATTTTTCCAAGAAGACATACAAATGGCCAACAGATACATGAAAAGGTTTTCAACATCACTAATCATCATAGAAATGCAAATCAAAACCACAGTGAGGCATCACATATCACCTGTTACAGTATTTATTAGGAAAAAGACTAGAAATAACTATTAGCAAGCATATGGAGAAAAAGATAACTCTTGTACACTGTTGGTGGGAATGTAAATTCGTGCAGTCACTATGGAAAACACTATGGCAGTTCCTTAAAAAATTAAAAATAGAACTACCATATGATCTAAAAATGCCATTTCTGGGTATTTTTCCGTAGGAAAAGAAATCACTATCTCGAAAAGACATCTGCACTGCATGTTTCATTGCAGCATTATTTACAATAGCCAAGACATGGAAACAACCTAAGTGTTCATCAGTGGATGAATGGATAAAAATGTGTGAGATGTATTCTATGTGTGTGTGTGTATACACACACACACACACACACACACATATATATATATAAAATGGAATATTTTTCAGCCATAAAAAAGAAAGATATCCTGCCATTTAGGACAACATAGATGGACCTCAAGGGCATTATGCTAAATGAAATTAAGTCAGAAAAAGACAAATACTATATGATATGACATATATAGAATCTAAAAGAAAAAAGAACTCATAGATACAGAGAATGGATTGGTGGTTGCCAGGGGTGGGGTATGGGACTGGGTGAAATAGGTGATGGTGGTCAGAAGGTGCAAACCTCCAGTTTTAAGATAAAATGTCCTAGGGATATAATGTACAACACGGTGGCTACAGTTAACAATAGTGTACTGTATATTTAAAGTTGCTAAGAGAGTAGATCTTAAAAGTTCTCATCACAAGAAAAAAAATTGTAACTGTGTGGTGAATGTTAACTAAACTTACTTGGTAATTATTTCATAATATATACATATATCAAGTCATTATGTTGTGCACCTAAAACTAAACCAACATTATATTGTGAATTAGATCTCAATTTTAAAAAATGCTTTCCAGGCCTCCCTGGTGGCACAGTGGTTGAGAGTCCGCCTGCCGATGCAGGGGATACGGGTTTGTGCCCCGGTCTGGGAGGATCCCATATGCCGCGGAGCGGCTGGGCCCGTGAGCCATGGCCGCTGAGCCTGTGCGTCCGGAGCCTGTGCTCCGCAACGGGAGAGGCCACAACAGTGAGAGGCCCGCGTACAGCAAAAAAAAAAAAAAAAAAAAAAATGCTTTCCCACTCCAACTAACACTCTAGAGCAAGAAACAACCCTTTCTTACAGGCTCTGCTATGTGGACATCAAGGCCTACTACCATACCTAACACATCACCTCAATAAATATTTTGTGGAACAGGCAAATGGAAGCAGACAGCTTATTAAATGAAGATCTTCATTTACATCAGCAAATTATATAACTATGTTTAGAAGAACATTTCAAGTTCTTATATAGTCTTTGCTGCTCCAAATAATGTTTATCATTTTTAGGTGTGTTCAAGTCAGAAATCCTCAGCTTTGTGCTTTTCCTAAAATATGAAGTAAATTCTATCCTTCTCTTTGGTTTTATGCTAAGGGGAAAAAAGAGAATAAGTAACATAATCTTCTACTGATGCAATAAATGGAACCACCTTAATTAAAAGGATGTCTAAAATAAGTGGCAGGTCTTTCTACCAATTATGATTCAATTTAAAACATCCAGCCTTTAATCTACCCCGTCCTTTAAACAGTACTAGCAGTTGGCAAGAACAATTCAGCTCTACAACTTGGTCCTTTATAACTTTGCTTTTCCTACAGTTAATCCTAAAATTAACTGTAAACTTTTTGGAACAGAGTTTACACAAGAGAAGGCACTTAAAAGGGCTTTTTATTTGAAAAGTTATTAAGTGTTAACAGAAATGTAGAAGATTAAAGATAAAAATCACAGAAGACCTCCTAACTGCAGTGCATTTTAATGGGAATACAATCAATATGGCATTTCCTAAAAGGTGTCTGTATGCTTAATTTTCTCAAATATGTAACTTCCCCTTTCTTCCAAATATTTTCCCTCAAATAGGTTTACGTGAATATGCCTTTATTCATCTTGAAGAGTTTTACTTCCTTTTACTAAAGTCCATCTGTTCACTTGGACCATAGCACTTGCATCAACCATGCCACTCCTACCAGGAGCAGAACCTGCCAGGCTCCATACCAAGATATAGCCCAACCACAGGTGACTTACCCCGATGAGACTATCTCATCTAAAGGAAGTCAGTCCACAGGCTGTCCCGCAAACTTTGGTGTAGCTCATCAACATATAAGAGTTACTAGCTGAGCCAATTAGATTCCCTCACTCAGGAATTTGAACCAGGATATACTAAGAAAATGATGCAGTTAGAAGAAAGAACAAAAGCTAAAACAGAGATACCAAAAAAGCACTGATGACCACTGAGTGTGCCATATTACAAACGTTTAGGAATAAAAAGAGGCTATAAGGTATAGAAAAGAATACTCGTCAAAGAAGCTAGAAGTAGTAACTTGAAAGCAGAGCATATGCATAGAGTAGCTGAGACAATTCAGTTCTAGAGAACTAAAATGAAACCCATAAACATCTTGCTGCTGAGGACTTCTAGAGAAAAAACAAATGATTTAAAGACAAGATTATGATGCTCAAAACTTTGCAAAGTACGCAGAATAGTTAGTAGTAACAATTTACGGATGAATAAACAGATAGAGGTCAAGATCATATTGCTTCTAAGTCACGGAAAAGGGATCAAAATCCAGGTCTTGTAACGCCTGGTCTAACAGTATTGCTATTTTACTGTGTTGTTTCTCTGACTCATGTATAAGGCTTCCAACCATACCTCCACACCCTACACATACACCTTTCAAGTACACATTTGGGTCTTGTACATTTTATAAGGAGAATGATCAAGTTGCTCCTTCAGCCCAAGTAACAATCCAATGACCCCATACAATTATTCATATAATGCTTGCAAACAGTCTTGAACCCCCAAACCAGGAGAGCTAAAAAAAAGGGATAGATAAATGGAAATACATGAGAAGCACATGGTTTATTCGTTCCTGGAAAGTATCTCTGAAACAATCCCAAATGATAAATAAATGCTATCAATTACCATGTTTAACAGTAACATTTCATAGCTACTCAAAAAGAGACCAGTGCCAGTCCATGAACTATTACATTTCACAATAGGATAAAGAAATTGAGACTAAGAGATTGGAAACCGTCACAGTTTACCCTTGAACAACACAGGTTTGAACTGTGTGGGTCCACTTATAGGAGGATTTTTTTCAATAAATATGTACTACAGTACTACACAATCCCCACTTGGTTGAATCCACAGATACAGAAGGCCAACTGGAAAGTAATACTCAGATTTTTGACGGCAAGGGTGGTTGGTGCCCCTAACCCCTGTGTTGTTCAAGGGTCAACTGTACAGTGATTTGATAGAAATACAATATTTTTTATTAATTTCTTAAAATATTAGTCTGAAATGGATTGAAAATTTAGGAGAAAAAAAATGCCCTTTACTACAGATAATTTAAGAAGCGCTTCTAGGCTATATAAAACATAATTAGTTTTATTACACAGCCATACAATAATACAAGAATTTCTCATATTGTTCAACTGAAACAATACTTCCAAAACCTACATTTTTGCATTTGAAAAAAATTTTGAACAAGCCAGCAACATAGTAAGAAACCAGTGTATTATTCAATCAAGAAGATTTTTAAAATTTATTTGGAGGCTATTTACTGTATACTACTTAACCATATGAAAAAGTAATTTTTTCCAAGCTACAGAGAAGTGAAGACTGATACCTTGTGGTCAAGGACAAATTTAAAGTTAGCTCTTTGGAAAACAGAAAATTTTTTAAAGATGTAGAACACAGATTTCCTGAAGTGTGAGAGTGGCTTAAATGTGGAAGTAGGCATATGCAAGAACATTGAGTAGATGGCTAAAAAAATCAGTATCAAAACAAATTTAATAATGGCACTGTGTCATGTTAAGAAAATTTTCATATTTTATTGAGCTGCAAAATGAAGGTATGTGGGTGAAATAACACAATGCCCAAATCTGCTTTGAAATACTTCAGCAAAGAAAAGACAGATGAGAAGGAAAAGGAGGAGGGGGGTGGGGGGAGAAGGAGAAGATGCAGCACCAACACCATCACTACCACCACCACCACTGCCCCAGCTGCAGCAGCCATGGCAAAAATCTTAGTCATTGTTGAATCCAAGTAATGAGTATACATTATTAGTCACCTACTCTTGAATATGTTGGAAATTATCTTAATTTAAAAAAATCAATGAATTAGCTAGAAATAAATTTCTGAAAAATCAATTTAAGAAAGTATTTTATTCTATCTACAACCCCTTAAAATTTTTAAATAAAATGCATGTATTTATATTCTTTGACAGATTTTACAAAGTGCCAATAGGAGAGACACTAAAAAGCACTTTTAAAAAGAATGTCAGTACACACACTGCTTATATTTAAAACAGATAATCAACAAGGACCTACTATACAGCACAGGGAACTCTGCTCAGTACTCCGTAGTAACCTAAATGGGAAAAGAATTTGAAAAAGAATAGATACATGTATATGTATAACTGAATCACTTTGCTGAAACTAAAATACAGTGTTAATCAACTATACTCCAATATAAAATAAAAATTTAAAACAAACAAAAAAGAATGTCAGAAAACCATATAGATGCAGCTCAAAGTGTAACTACATACACACACATACACACAAAGTGTAACTACACAGATTCAGAGTCATATTTTTAGTTTTCAAAGCTAATAATAATAAAAGCCATCAAAGTATCAGATATGTGCCTTTAATGATAACTTAAGAGCCTTTAGCTTTGTCATATTAAGTTTAATTTCCCCAAGTAGTCAATTAGAGCTTGGTAATATCCTCTTTAGTGGATAGAGCTTTAGGATATCATGGAAGCCTTCTCTATAAGGTCCCTTCCTACTTTCTTACCTATGATTTAAAAATCCATTGTTGTTTTTTTTTGTTTTTGTTTTTGTTTTTGCGGTACGCGGGCCTCTCACTGTTGTGGCTTCTCCCATTGCGGAGCACAGGCTCCGGACACGCAGGCTCAGCGGCCATGGCTCACGGGCCTAGCTGCTCCACAGCATGTGGGATCTTCCCGGACCAGAGCATGAACCCGTGTCCCCCTGCATCGTCAGGCAGACTCTCAACCACTGCGCCACCAGGGAAGCCCAAAAATCCATTGCTTTTTGTTTTCTTCATTTCCTTTAAGAGTATCGGAGATCATGACTGCTAAAAAGTTAAGAGAATACTATGACAGTAACACAACACTTAATTCAATCACTATCACCAAAAAGAAATCTTCAAATTACTGATTTCTTGATAGACCTGAACCTAATCACGTACAAACCTTAATTTCTAAGAATTTAAACAACTGAGTAGAGAGTAAATTCCAAAATATGTTTCATATAAGAGTAATAAACAATGCTCCAAGTCTTTTATTGGGTTGACCAAAAAGTTTGTTCCGGTTTTTCTGCAACATCTTACAGAAAAACCTGAATGAACTTTATGGCCAAGCCAAATACTTCAACATATTTATTCTTTTTTTTAAATTAAATATTTATTTATTTGACTACGCCGGGTCTTAGTTGCAGAAGGCGTGCTCCTTAGTTGCAGCTCCAGGGCTCCTTATTAATGGCTCTCCAGCTCCTTAGCTGTGACACATGGGATCCTTAGTTTCGTTCGGCTGGCGGGCTCCTTAGTTGTGGCATGCGAACTGTTAGTTGTGGCATGCATGTGGGATCTAGTTACCTGACCAGGGATCGAACCCAGGCCCCCTGCATTGGGTGTGCAGAGTCTTATCCACTGCGCCACCAGGGAAGTCCCTAACATGTTTATTCTTAAAGTGGCATCAAAAGGGCCATGCCACACCATACCACCTCCTAGAAGATAAAAATGCTTAATGTGGAATATTTAATATATTATTCTTTCACATACCATTCTTCAATCTTTTCTAGAAAAGTGAAAAGGCCATATCTGATAAATACATTTTTTATTAAGGTATAACTGACACATAGCTTACATTAGGTTCAGGTGCACAACATAATGATTTGGTATTTGTATAAAATGCAAAATAATCACTGCAATAAGTCTACTTAACATCCATAAACATACACAGTAACAAAAAATTTGTTTTCTTGTAATAAGAACTTCAAGATTTACTCTTAGCAACTTTCAGCTATGCAATAGATTATTATTAACTACAGTCACCATGCTGTACAGTACATTCCCATAACTTAGTTATTTTATAATCAGAAGTTTCTACCTTTTAACTCCCTTAACACATTTAACCTCTCCCCCACCACTGGCAACCATCAATCTGTTCTCTGTATCTATGAGCTTGGCTTTTTTTGTTTGTTTGGTTTTGTTTTGCTTTTTTAGAGTCCACATATAAGTGAAATCATATAATATTTGTCTTTGACTTATATCACTTAGTATAATGCCCTCAAGGTCCATCTGTGTTGTCACAAATGGCAAGATTCCACTCTTTTTTATAAACTATTCCACACCTTTATCCATTCATCCATTGATGGACACTTAGGTTATTTCCTTATCCTGACTACTGTAAATAATGCTGCAATGAATAATTTTAAAACCAACCTGAACCTCCTTCAAATACTTTATAAGATTAAGTATAAGATAATCTTTTAAGGCATATTAATAATTTTTTTTTGCAATATTCCCTCCCAAGACTCCAAGCAATCAACCAGAACCAACATCCTGCAAATCAGGCTTAGAGTTGGTTTGGTCTACCATATACCTGACAATGCACACAACTCCTTCTGGGGATAATTTTTTAGATCAAACAAAGGTTACTTTTTTGACTTTCAAAATCCGCTGAAACAAAGGTCCTAAGTACACTAGTTTTTAAAAATACCTGTGTTGGAAATGGAGAAATAAATCCTTTATTCAATCTACTGAATCTACTGTTAGGATTTATTGAAATCTACCATTAGGAACTGATGACTTGATCCTTGTCTTAAAGAAAACTCTGGTAATCTGAGACACAAATGGAGGAGAGTTTGGAGAAAATGAAATTTTCTTCAATGGTCTGTTGGAAGAATAAAGTACTCCAAAAGAAGTCCACAATGAACTATTCCAAAATGACTATAGGATCAATCTCATTTAATATTTTTATAAGTTGTCTAGTATAATAAACAAATACTGGAATCTTCCAATATGAAGAGGGCAGGGAAATGTCAAACCTAACAAAAATCAAAAGAAAGAAAAACTGGAGATTGTACAAAAAAACCCAAAATTCTACAATGAAGGTAAGTACAATATAATAGAGATTTCGTGGATAATAAACTATTCTCTCAAACTGTCAAAATTAAGTTCTTGAAAATCCTCATGGTAGGAGAATTCTTGGATAAGGAACTCAAAATCTTGTTTGTTTGATTGATTGATTGATTGATTGATTGCTGCGTTGGGTCTTCATTGCTGCGTGCGGGCTTTCTCTAGTTGTGGTGAGTGGAGGCTACTCTTTGTTGCGGTATGCGGGCTTCTCATTGTGGTGGCTTCTCTTATTGTGGAGCACGGGCTCTAGATGTGTGGGCTTCAGTAGTTGTGGCACGTGGGCTCTAGAGCGCAGGCTCAGTAGTTGTGGCGCATGGGCTTAGTTGCTCTGCGGCATGTGGGACCTTCCCGGACCAGGGCTCAAACCTGTGTCCCCTGCACTGGCAGGTGGATTCTTAACCACTGCGAGGCAAGTCCATAATCTTATTTTTTTTAATGGGATTGCAAGACAACTTATAACGCTTCATAAATATGTTTTACATTCACTAAAATAAAAACACATGCAACAAAGAGCACTAAATAGCCACCAAAGGCATTTCCCTACCCTAAATTGGTAATAAGCTATACTTTTCAATTTGTCTTTGAAATTAAGAGAAAATGTACTGCTGAGGCTGAAACAGACAATAATAGGGCTAAAATAGAAAGGGAAGGAAGTAGATAATTACTGGGAAGGACCTGCCACCTCTTTTAGCTCATAGACATTTATAACTGCATAGTCATTTAAGTTCAATTGTGACTGTTTCTAACATTGACAAAAATGTTCTTACCTAGTTTTAAGATGCAATTTTAGGATGTCAATTAACACCCGCAAGGGGTAAATTAAAAATTTTGTATGTAAATATATGAAATTATCTGGGAAGAAGATCCACGGTTTTCATCAGATCCTCCTTTCGACATTCTACATTTGATGTGATCAAAGAAAAGTTAAAGAATCAACCACCAACCAGATTTTTCTGCTTTTGACCAGCAGATAAACCTGAAATTTTCTCTATCTTTTGAGAAAAGCATGGAATACAAGCTGTGGACTTCTTTTGAAAGTCTTTTTCCACTTTATTACTGTCTACAGTAATTTATTCACACCTTATATGAAGGTCCATTCTTAGACTTTGCTTACAGACTTCCTCAAAATAGCTTAAAAAACAAATTGGTACCTATTAATTTCTAGGAAAAAGCTTTGCTTTTTAAAAAACACTTGTTACAAAACTCTAGTTGCCAGTTTTACAAATTAGTAGGAATGCTTTGTGACACTACAGGTCTCTGGTCTCTAACCTGAAAGTTCTGCTTCCTTAGTCTGTATTCCACAAATTTGATGACGGGAGAATCATTTTAAATCCTCTTTGGCAAGAAGAGTCCCTTCCTCTTTGGAATCTGAGCTGACAATATGCCTTTCATTTTACACTGTCATGGCACTTTATGCATAGCACTACTAGACATCAACCTTGGCAGTAACAGCTCTGACAGTACAAACAACATTCTTTTTAATCTCTTCTTGCCCAATATCATAAGGGATACAAATACCACATGGTAATACACATAGCTCGATGATAATCTATAATATATTTTCATGACACTTAATATGTATGTGACCAATCCCCTAAGAAGCAACTGGCAGAAGAACAAAGGTGGAAACAAGTGACCCAGATGTCCAGCAGAGGTTCTGAAAAACATATACAGTACAGAAGTAAAGCTACATTATATCTGAATTTCAAATAAGGAAAACTCATAAACGAGAAAGCATTACTATACTCATAAAATAAGAGAGATCTGAAAAGAAATCTGGTAGTCATTATATACTGTTTCATGAAGAGTAACATTTCCAATGTGCTGTTATAGTCAGAAAGGCCAACTGTAATAGTGGCCATTAACAGAAAGCATATTGGAAACAGAAAAGAAAACACTACCTCAGTCTATTTCATACAAAACCATCTTTTGACAAGAGCCAGGCAACACATATAAGTGAAAATAAAATTATTAAGAAGGTAAGGGTTGGGGGGTCCTTCCATGTGAAGGTAAACCATAAGACGTTGGAATCCTTAGCTTGAAAATAATGCTGAAAGGTAACTGGCTCAAAATGCATAAATTCCAAAGGCAACAGGTAGTGATAGAGTGTGAACATAGATTATTTCACAAAAATAAGAGAATAACAGAACCAACAAAAACTCTTAAAAATCTAGATTGGAGAAGAAAATAAAAGAAAATAATTTATAGAGTAGATAATGCCAAAAGGTTCCTTATTTCTTGTCAAAATAATCCTCTGAGGAAAAAACTTACTATATACATCAACAAAAACTTATGGAAGAAAGATTACAGGGTAAAATATCCTTCACATATTTAACTTTAAAAAAATAAAGACTAATTGGATTTGGCAAAAGTATCTTTACATATCAATTTCATATCTAATCTCTGTGAACATAAAGTTTATCCTAAGTATTTTTTAAAAACCCACAAAGAGATAACCTAGAAAAAAGGGATAAATTACTAGAAACATACAACCTACCAAGACTGAATCAAGATGAAAGAGAAAATGTGTGTGGACCAATTACTATTAAAAAGATTGAATTCGTAATCAAACCCCCCCACCCCGCCCCCAAAGACAAAAGTCCAGGACTAGACAGCTTCACTGGTGAATTCTACCAAACGCTCAAAGAAGAATTAATACCAATCTTTCTAAAACTCTTCCAAAAACAGAAGAGGAGGGAACTTTTCCAAACTCATTTTATAAGGCCATCATTACCCTGCCAACAAAACCAGACAAGGATACCACAAGTAAAGAAAATTACACCAATATCCCTAAGGAACATAGATGAAAAAAATCCTCAAGAAGAAAATACAAGCAAACCAAATTGAACAATACATTAAAAGGATCATTAACCATGATCAATTGGAATTTCTTCCAGGGATTCAAGGATGGTTCAACATCTGCAAATCAGTCAATGTGTTACACCACAATGACAAAATGAAGGCTAAAAACCATGATCATCTCAATAAATCCAGAAAAAGCACTTGACAAAATTCAACATCCATTTATGAGAAAAATTCTCAACAAAGTGGGTATAAAGGGAATGTACCTCAACATAATAAAGGTCAAATATGACAAACTCATAGTTAATAACACCATTTCATCAATGGTGAAAAACTGAAAGCTTTTCTTCTAAGATCAGGAACAAGACAAGGATGCCCACTCTTGCCACTTTTATTCAACATAGTATTGGAAGTCCTAGCCAGAGCAATTAGGCAAGAAAAAAAAAAAAAGGCATCCAAATTGGAAAATAAGTAAATCTGTCACTATTTTCAGATGGCATTATTTTATACATTAAAAAACCCTGGAGACTCCATCAAAAAACTGTTAGAACTAATAAAATAAATTCAGTAAAGTTGCAGGATACAAAATTAATATACAAAAAAATGTGTTCTATTTATATACATTAATAATGAACTATCAGAAAGAGAAGTTAAGAAAACAATCCCATTTGCAATTGCATCAATAAGAATAAAATATCTAGGAATAAATTTAACCAAGGAAGTGAAAGACCTGTGCATTAAAGCTAAGACACTGATGAAAAAAACTGAAGACGCAAATAAATTCAAAGATACTCAGTACTAATGGGTTGGAAGAATTTTGTTAAAATGTCCATACTTCCCAAAGTAATCTACAGATTCAATGCAATCCCTATCAAAATTCCAATGTCATTCTTCACAGATATAGAACAAATAATCCTAAAATTGGTATGGAACCACAAAAGACCCAAAACAGCCAAAGCAATTTTGAGAAAGAAAACAAAGCTGGACACACCACACTTTCTGATTCCAAACTCCATTACAACACTACAGTCATCAAAACAGTTTGGTATTGGCATAAAAACAGGTAACACAGTAGAGAGCCCCAAAATAAACCCACACATATATGGTCAATTAATTTATGACAAAGGAGCCAAAAATACACAATGGGGAAAGGACAGTCTCTTCAAGAAATGGTGCTGGGAAATTGGACAGCCACCTGAAAAGGAATGAAACTAGACCACTATCTTAAATCCCACACAAATATCAACTCAAATATTAAGCACTGTCTCTATGAAATAAATGTTATGACCCTTTAAGAAAGAGATTTATAAATACATACTCTACATCCTTCCTCATCAAACAATGAGTGAAATACAAAGGAAACAAAATAAAGGGCATAATTAAGGACTCCTTTACTTATAATCAACAGCATTATAAAAACATACAACAATTTACCTACTTTTAAATTACTTTGGTATTTAAGTAATCATTATCAATTTTTTTTGGCAAGACACCACAGTTCTGCAGTTTTATAGGAATGAGTAAGAGAAATAACTAATTTCATTCTCAATAAATTATCCTTATCCACCTACACCAGGTCATAGAATATGGTAAACATTATTTTCTACCTTTGCTTTTACCATAATGATATAAAACAATAAGTATACAAAGATATAAAGAAAAATCAAAAAGCAAATCTTATGACAATAAGCTTGTCTAGAGCAGGGACTACTTTAAGTGTCTGCCAACCTCCAAGGATCACCCAACAAAACATGTTGGCAGTTAGTCATAGCCAACAGTAGTGTCTATGAGAAGCTACCACAGTAAATTCTGGCCTGGGCTCTGCCCAGGAAACAGAGCATTCCCTACATACCATTCTCCTGATTTTCCTCTTTTGCTCCCCTGTAAATGAGGCACAAGAAATAGCAAGAAATTCAGCAACTGCGATAATGAAATCATCTCAACCAAAAGCATGTATTAAATGTCTTTAACCTGATACACTGAATACTACATAAAGAAGTCCAGTCAATTTCTGGTCATCTCTACCATTGAAGAGGAGCAACAGAAAATCAAAATGGACAGATCCTCCACTCAGCTGGTTTAGAGTAATGACCCCACTCCGTACAACAGTGAAACTTGGCCCAAAACCAGAAAAGTAGCCATAACTTAGCTAACAGATAATGGGTCCATTCAGTCAATTCAGAACTCCCCAGAAAGAGTTCCTCACGATGCAGCTGCCATCCTAGGTAGAAATCTGTGCCCCAATTTTAGATGGGCTGCCAAGTGTTCCATGTGAGTCATGAACAAAATAACTAGAATTGCACTTCAGTTAATAAACTGAGAAGAAATGTCTATGAAAATGTCATCTCCTTTGTCATTAGAGAATACAGTTCTTATGCCAACTAAAAATTTAGGTATTAAGCCAACTAAATATTTACTGTATTTCTTTTGGGCCTAAACAACAAATTTTGACACGAAAGTATTAAAACTAATTTAAAATAATCTGAAAACTGGAAGGGCATCATCTTAAAGCAGAATATCAAAAAGGATAGCATTCATTTATTTAATCAGCCCAATACTACAAAGCCACATAAAATCTTTTATCCGATGTAAATCACTGAGTCTTTTATTCAAAAATTTGGAGATTTCATGACATACTTAACAGTTCACCTTTTGCCTAGTTTGGATTATACGCTATAAACTGAGAAAATCCTAATTAAAAAGCAACTTGACAAAAAAGTGGGTGGTGGGGCACAGGGAGAGGACCCTGTTCTTAAAATGAGCTCATTAATTCCATAGGATTAATAATTAAAAGTCCATCTGTTTTGAATGTCAATGTAAAACTGCTGCGGGTTTCAGTCAAGGGCATACTAATAAAAGTAGTGACCTGAATAAAAGCTTACCGCATCCATGGTTTGACCCACAGTCTGGGCTTCATCTTTATTTTGAATAAATTTATAAATAAATATAAATATTTATAAATATGCACTACCTAAGGTAAATAAACAATAGAAAACACGTATTTATTTAACTGTGTCCTTACAGGAATAGAACAGATTTTTTCAAACAAATTGATAAACCATTGTACTTATACACCATTTTACACTCAATTTATTATCCCCAAGCAGTCAGCTCATTCTCAGACTGTCTGTCCAAGAACAATGTTGCTCAGCTTTGCTCCTCGGGAATTTTCTCATTTCCTCTATTGATCCTGCATGATCTACACCTATTTAAAAACTGAGCAGGGGGACTTCCCTGGTGGTGCAGTGGTTAAGACTCTGTGCTCCCAATGCAGGGGGCCCAAGTTCGATCCCTGGCCAGGGAACTAGATCCCACATGCATGCCGCAACTAAGAGTTTGCATGCCACAACTAAGGAGTCCACCTGCTGCAACCAAGACCCAGTGCAGTCAATTAATTAATTAATTAATCAATTAATTAATTTTTTAAAAACTGAAGGGGGAAAAAGCATCTTGTGAAATGAGAAGTCATAAAATCACCACACACTAAGGGAACCATTTCTGCTGCCACTACCTGGTTACCTTGGAATTAACTTCTCTAGTCTCAGTTTCCTCATCTAAAAGAAATAGTCTAAAACAACCTTCTAACCCTAAAACTTCTGCATCCATACCTCTCCAGGACCTTATGGCCACCTCTGAAAGTTATAAATCAGATAAACAAAAACTTACATATGAAGAACATTCTCAATACAAATGCACAAAGAATAAAAGCCCTGCAGGATACTAGAGCAAATGAGAGTTCTGTAGAGAAGCAAGTAGAAGCTGACCAAGTAGGCAAGAATGTCAATATAAGTAAATGTTTAGTTCTTTGAAGTGGGCTTAATTATTCTTTTGGAGCATGGTAATATGGTAAAATAACAGGCACATTCACTAGTTTTTTTTAAAAAGTCAAAAGTGGGGGACTTCCCTGGTGGCACAATGGTTAAGAATCCACCTGCCAATTCAGGGGACATGGGTTCGAGCCCTGGTCTGGGAAGATCCCACATGCCGCAGAGCAACTAAGCCCGTGTGCCACAACTACTGAAGGTCACGTGCCTAGAGCCCGTGCTCCGCAACAAGAGAAGCTACCGCAATGAGAAGCCCATACACTGCAACGAAGAATAGCCCCCACTCGCCGCAACCAGAGAAAGCCCATGTGCAGCAACGAAAACCCAACACAGCCAAAAATAAATAATTTATTTTAAAAAAAGTCAAAAGTGAAAAATGATTTAAAAATTAGTTTTTGTTTAAATGACTATACATCATAGACGTATTCTCATGCAATTTAGAAACAGAATGAGAGCTAGAATGAATTCAATACTCATTTTATAGATGAGGACACTGTGATTCAGTGCCCATGGACAGATGAATGGATAAAGAAGATGTGGCGCATATATACAGTGGAATATTACTCAGCCATAAAAAGAAACAAAAATTGGTTATTTGTAGTGAGGTGGATGGATGTAGAGTCTGTCATACAGAGTGAAGTAAGTCAGAAAGAGAAAAACAAATACTGTATGATAACACATATACATGGAATCTAAAAAAAAAAAAAAAGGTCATGAAGAACCTAGGGGCAAGACAGGAATAAACATGCAGACCTAGGAGACAATGGACTTGAGGACTCGGGGAGTGGGAAAGATAAGCTGCGACAAAGTGACAGAGTGGCATGAACATATATACACTACCAAATGTAAAATAGATAGCTAGTGGGAAGCAGCCGCATAGCACAGGGAGATCAGCTCAGTGCTTTGTGACCACCTAGAGGGGTGGGATAGGGAGGGTGGGAGGGAGATGCAAGAGGGAGGAGATATGGGGATATATGTATATGTATAACTGATTCACTTTGCTATAAAGCAGAAACTAACACACCATTGTAAAGCAATTATACTCCAATAAAGATTTTAAGAAATTCAAAAGTGAAAAATGAATTAAAAATTAGTTTTTATTTAAATGACTATACATCATAGATGTATTCTCATGCAATTTAGAAACAGAATTAGAGCTAGAATGAATTCAATACCCATTTTATAGATGAGGACACTGAGATTCAGAAAGACTGATCCAGAACTTTTTCCATGATATTTCTTATTTGTCTTTAATGTCACCTCCTATAATTTCAAATTAGTTTCTCCATGATAGAAATGAGAATCAAGTGAGCAGTCATTATTATTGAGCTTAAAGCTCAAACCATAAGTTGGGAATTAATAAGACCAAGTACATACCCATGTTTCTATAACAGTAACTAGGATCAGCTTTTAGCATGCATGCTAAATATCCTGGGTTATGAGCTGAGAGTACCATCTATGATAGGAGAATATATTCCTGTCTGGGTAGACAGAGAAGTCAATCCAAGGAAATGCCTTTAAGTCAAGACCTCAAAGATGAATAGAAGATGATGAGAGAGAGCAAAGAACATTTCAAAAAGAAGCAACCACATGTTTAAGGGCCCTGAGAGATAAAAAAAAAAAAAAAAAAAGGAACTGCAGAGAAACTATAACTGGGATTAGAAAGATGAGATTGAAAAGACAGGGAGAACCATCACAGAGGGACTTCAGGCTTCATCAACATTTTGGACTGTATTCAAAACCACTGAAATAAGGGAGGTACTATCAGATTCGCAGTTTGGCTGCTACATGTAGAATGAATTGGAGGGGAAAGTCCAGAAAACTATTTTTAAAAAGTATTCTATAAAAAAAATTACATATACAGATGTATATGTATAACTGATTCACTTTGTTGTAAAGCAGAAACTAAAAAAAAAAAAAGATTCCACACATAAGCAATATCAAAAAAATTAAAAGTATTCTATAATTTAGAAATGACTTTTTCTTCTTCAAATATTCAGAAGCACATGCTGAGCCTCATAAAACATGTAGCAGTAAACAGCACAGTTAAGAAATTATACTAAGTTCCAAACATTGTTATTTAGCTGACACAATGATATTTGTTTATCAAATACTGAGGTGATAAAACCAAAAATAACAATTTTCATCTAACTAAATTAGTTTTGAGGAATCCAGAATACATACACATTTAACAGAGTTTTTTAAAAGGGCTAGAAAAAATTATCAATGAATTAATCACTACTGGTTTGAGTCATCTGAATAAATGCTTAGCAATGCCTTATTTCAAATGTGTTCTATTACATACTTAAAAATTGTGACACAAAGTGTTAGTTCTTAAAAGGAAGAAAAAGATACTATATATAAGAATAAAATATTATAATTACAATTATTTGGTAACTGCACATCTCTTTGTCTCTCATACACTATGTAATTATAAAAGTTAACGGAATACCTTTCCAAAGAACATCTTATTCTGCCAGTATTATAGAACTCTTCCCGCAAGGAAGCAAAAAGAAGCTCTTCCTACTTATACACTGTCAAGGACAAAAGTCATACTAATCTAAAGATTCTCACCTAGGGACTGCCCTGGCGGTTAGCTTCTTATAAATGACAAGGAACAGTTTATGCTTTGAAAATAGAAAAGAGGGTGATGGACTTCCCTGGTCCAGTGGTTAAGACTTCGCGTTTCCACCACAGGGGGCACAGGTTTGATCTCTAGTCGGGGAACTAAGATCACACAGGCCACATGGCATGGTCAAAATGTAATAAAAACAAACAAACAAAAGAATTTTAAAAAACAAGGATTCCCACCAAGAACTTCCCAACATCAGCTAGCATTTCACTGACAATTCAGTGTATATAGCCTTGATCTTTGTGAAATGGCTTATCTGTCAGGAATCCTCCATTTGCCATTCAAAATGACTAATCTGAAATATGCTGAAAACCTTGCAATGCAGATTTTTTGCTTAATGTTAACAATATAATTTTATGAGTCAAAACCAATGAATAGAAAATACTATTTTCTATTATAATACACATATAAGTTCAGTCCCTAAATACATAATTCCATAAAATCAAGATATGAACGGACATGTTCTTTAAAGTAATCTAAAAGAAAGAAATGTTTTAATTTTACTGGGAGTTAGGATGTTTATAAGCAAATGGTTTAAAAATTAGACTGGAGAAACAAGGCTAAAACTAACTTAACCAATAAATAACCTTTAAGAGTCTTCAGACATAGGTTAAAATATTCTTCTCACATAAATTTTTACATAATTTCACCCCTACCATTCTAACAAAGTATTATGCTCTAACAAGGACTATCCTAATCTTCACCTGACAATATTTTCAGGCTGATGTTGTTATTCTCATTTCCGTGAATAATATCCATACTCCAGGGCCATTTTCCTTCTCATATTCAATATCATGCATGCTAGTATCAAGGTTCCTTTCTTCATATCCTGTCACAGTATCAATCACTGCCTCCTGTCCACTCAATCCACTTCTGATTTATCAGCCGCCGTTTTTCTGGACTCCATAACTCGACCCAAACCATTTTAACAAGACATTGACAAATAGCACCCAGTATCACATCAACCTGTTCCACTTAGTAAACTAAGAAACAGTAACTGTGACATCTCTGCATAAGTATTCCATTCTATTCCCCAGACTGATGTATATTAATGAGGAGATGGTATTTGAAATGCTTCTTCCACATCAGCATCTAATATGATCAAATTAGGAAATGGGATGATTTATTAAATTTTGTAGAGCTGAAATATTTCTTTATATCGCTATATGTGTGGTTTCAGAAAGTGAGCTGTTGCTTTCAATTTTTCTACTGAGGATGTGCCTGCATTTCACAGACGAATTATTGTCTTTAAAAAGATTGCAAGAAGGCAAAATGTTATTAAGCAAATGCTCAGTAAAACAAACTAAATCAGTTTTAAAATTCCTAATTTAATGTAAATCTTGGTTGTTTCACTGAAATTCAGTTTGTGATCTTATTAAGTCATATTTGCATTGTACCGTCTTGCTGTAGGACAGTTTTAAATTTATAGCATTACCAAGCAGCTTCACTTCTTGACTTTTAAAAACATGTCCTCAATAAAACAATTGCTCTATAAGTAAGCATTTTGTTCTTATTTTTACATACAAGACAAAACAAAGATCACTGGGTTAATAAAAGAATAAAATAAAAATACAAAATCAACTATTTGGGTCACTTCTATAATTTTCATAATAAGATGTTAAAATGGTTTTATTAAAGTGCTCCCCAATAACTGTTTCATGGTCAGTTTAAACTTTAAACAATGAATTAGTTTTTCATATTATATTTGTATATGAAAGAGATATCTAACAAGCTCACCAAAAAAAATTAAAGTGGAAATGAAGAAGAATAAATATAAAACTCATATATTTCCCTTAAACAGATTCTCATCTGAACTCATTGTCTAGCTTCTAGATATCTATATATTCCAGAAGTCAAACTCTTACTCATTTTTAAAACTACAGGATTTCCAAGTACAAAATCCACATTTAAGTCTGGATCTAGGATAACCTCAGCTATACTGGGCTTATTCAATAGTTTTCTAATGGAAACACCAATGATTTCTTTGGGTTCATGGAAAATCAAAAGATTACAAATAAATGAATTCTATAGGAGCTCTGATTTCATTCAGTGATTAGAAAAATATCTGTAAAATTGAAAAGAGCAACACAATGCATGTAGTGTATGAGGAGGAAAACATTACAAAAACAAGAAAAGGATACATCACCCTGTAAAGAATTAAGTGCGATTCCCAGATACTTACTCCTTAGATTTCATTACAAAAGGATCATTTGTTAGATCACTTTTATATGAAGTAGTCATATAAGAGGCTAATCTACTTTTTAATTTAAAAAAATTCAACATTATTCAAGTTGAAGAAATAATATGAATTGTTCCATTGTTATAATAAAGTACAATCTTTCACCTTAATACTCAGAAAAGGACACCAGAAAAAGTTAGCACATCAGGAATGCTATCCTTTGTTCCTTAAACAGATAATCAAGGCATGGAGCAGATGAGAATTAAATATATTTTTAAACCTCTAAAACTAATAAAATATGATAAAAGAGACAAAAATTCACAAGTATATTATAGTACACACAGTATACAGAAATAAAAATTAAAATAACTTCTAAAAACCCTAACATTTTTTCTGGCCTTTACAGTTTAAGAAGTACTTTCAACACACTATTTTATTAGATAAATGAATTTTCAGAAATTATGTTACACTCTCTTTCCAATTAATAAATATTTTTTACTTTTTCTACATGTGATATCACATTCTTTACGAAAAATTTCCTAATTTTGTCTAATACACAATAATCACCCTCTTCCCTAACACCCTACATACCTGAAGTCTACAGGATACAATTAGTAGATTTAAACTGTCTCATAGAGTGTTTGTCTCCTCTGAGTGTATGAGTGCATATGTGAGTGTGCATGTATGTGCAACACATGGGGTGTGTTTGTCTTACAACCCCACATAGTCTAAATGCTTTTTGTGTGTAGAAACCTATATAGCATTGAAGGGAAAAGCAACATGGAGATAGGGCAATTAAAACATTACACTTTATGAAACAAGAAAAAATATATTTCAGAGTTCATTTATTTCTTCAAATTTATGCTAACTCTCCCAGCTTTAGAGATAGAACAATGTGTCAATATCTATATACCTAGATATTGTGTGAAGGAGAAAAACAGGAAATAAAACAAAACTATTCATTAATGAGATGGATGATTTCACATACCATTCCTTGCGTTTGTAAAAGATAGCAAAATAGCATATATACAGTAACTGCTATATAAATGACATAAATACTAGCAATTTTATAAATACATTTAAAATTACTATAGAAAAACCTAACATCAAAAAATGAATTTTGGAAGTATTATTATTGTTATAAGTTCCTACTGAGAATACATATTATATTCATACATATGTACTAAGAAGCTATCCAATTTAAGAAATCACCTGAGTCAATGATTACCTTACGCCACAGAAAAAGTCTTCAATTTGACCTCTTGAATAAAATTCAAAATATCTCTCTGTTAAGAAGAAAAGGAGATTGGTTCACGGTGGTGGAGTAGACAGACGTGCACTCACTTCCTCTTGCGAGAGCACGGGAATCACAACTAACTGCTGAACAATCATCAACAGGAAGACACTGGAAGTCACCAAAAAAAAATACCCCACATCCAAAGACAAACGAGAAGCCACAATGAGACAGTAGGAGGGGCGCAATCAAAATAAAATCAAATCCCGTAAGTGCTGGGTCAGTGACTCACAAACTGGAGAACACTTATTCCACAGAAGTCCACCCGCTGGAGTGAAGGTTCTGAGCTGCACCTCAGGCTTCCGAACCGGGGGTTCCGGCAACTGGAGGAGGAATTGCTAGAGAATCAGACTTTGAAGGCTAGCAGGATTTCATTGCAGGACTCTGACAGGACTGGGGAAACAGAGACTCCACTCTTGGAGGGCACACACAAAGTAGTGTGCGCATCAGGAACCAAGAGGAAGGAGCAGTGACCCCAAAGGAGACTGAACCAGACAGACCTGCTAGTGTTAGAGGGTCATCTGCAGAAGTGGGGGTGGCTGTGGCTCACCATGGGGACAAGGAAACTGGCAGCAGAGGTTCTGGGAAGTACTCCTCAGCGTGAGCCCTCCCATAGTCGGCCATTAGGCCCACCAAAAAGCAAAGTATTGGGTCGCCTCAAGCCAAAGTACCAACAGGGAGGGAACCCAGCCTCACCCATCAGCAGACAAGTGGATTAAAGTTTTACTGAGCTCTGCCTACCACAGCAACAGCCAGCTCTACCCACCACCACTCCCTCCCATCAGGAAAATTGCACAAGCCTCTTAGATAGCCTCATCCACCAAAGGGAAGACAGCAGAAGCAAGAAGAACTACAAGCCTGCAGCCTGTGGAACACAAACCACATTCACAGAAAGACAGCCAAGATGAAAAGGCAGAGGGCTATGTACCAGATGAAGGAACAAGATGAAACCCCAGAAAAACTACTAAATGAAGTGGACATAAGAAACCTTCCAGAAAAAGAATTCAGAATAATGATAGTGAAGATGATCCAGGACAGCGGAAAAAGAATGGAGGCAAAGATTGAGAAGATGAAAGAAATATTTAACAAAGACCTAAAAGAATTAAAGAACAAACAAGCAGAAATGAACAATACAATAATTGAAATGAAAACTACACAAGAAGGAATAAATAGCAGAATAGCTGAGGCAGAAGAACGGATAAGTGACCTGGAAGGCAGAATGGTGGAATTCACTGCCATGGAACAGAATACAGAAAAAAGAATGAAAAGAAATGAAGACAGCCTAAGAGACCTCTGGGACAACATTAAATGCAACAACATTCACATCATAGGGGTCCCAGAAGGAGAAGAGAGAGAGAAAGGACCAGAAAATATTGAAGAGATTATAGACGAAAACTTCCTAACATGAGAAAGGAAATAGTCACCCAAGTCCAGGATGGGAAGAGAGTCCTAGGCAGGATAAACCCAAAGAGAAACATGCCGAGACACAGAGTAATCAATCTGACAAAATTAAAAACAAAGGAAAATTTTTGAAAGCAACAAGGGAAAAACGACAAATAAGATGAAGGGAACTCCCATAACATTAACAGCTGATTTAACAGCAGAAACTACACAAGCCAGAACGGAGGGGCAGATATATTTAAAGTGTTGAAAGGGAAGAACCTACAACCAAGATTACTTTACCCGGCAAAGATCTCATTCAGATTCAATGCAGAAATCAAAAGCTTTACAGACAAGCAAAAGCTAACAGAATTCAGCACCACCAAACCAGCTCTACAACAAATGCTAAAGGAACTTCTCTCAGTGAGAAAGAGAAAAGTAGAAAAGGCCTACAAAAACAAACCCATAACAATTAAGAAAATGGTAATAGGAGCATACATATATATAATTACCTTAAATGTGAATGGATTAAATGCTCAAACCAAAAGACACAGGCTCCCTGAATGGATACAAAAATAAGACCCATATATATGCTGTCTACAAAAAACCCACTTCAGACCTAGGGACACATACAGGCTGAAAGTGAGGGGATGGAGAAAGATATTCCATGCCAATGGAAATCAAAAGAAAGCTGGAGTAGCAATACTCATATCAGATAAAATAGACTTTAAAATAAAGGATCTTATAAGAGACAAGGAAGGACACTACATAATGATCAAAGGATCACTCCAAGAAGAAGATATAACAATTATAAATGTTTATGCACCAAACATATGAGCACCTCAATACATAAAGCACATGCTAATAACCATGAAAGGAGAAATCGTCAGTAACATAATAATAGTGTGGGACTTTAAAACCTCACTTACAGCAATGGACAGATCATCCAAACAGAAAATTAATAAGCAAACACAAGCTTTAAATAACACAACAGACCATATAGATTTAATTGATACTTATAGGACACTGCATCCAAAAACAGCAGATTACACTTTCTTCTCAAGTGCACACGGAACATTCTCCAGGATAGATCATGTCTTGGGTCACAAATCAAGCCTCAATAAATTTAAGAAAATTGAAATCATATCAAGCATCTTTTCTGACCACAACGCTATGAGATTAGAAATCAATTACAGGGAAAAAACGTAAAAAACACAAACACGTGGAGGCTAAACACTACGTTACTACATAACCAAGATATCACTAAAGAAATCAAATAGAAAATCAAAAAATACCTAGAGACAAATGACAAGGAAAACACGACAATCCAAAACCTATGGGATGCAGCAAAACAGTTCAAAGAGGGAAGTTTATAGCAGTACAAGAGTACCTCAGGAAAAAAGAAAAATCTCAAATAAACAATCTAAAATTACACCTAAAGTAACTAGAGAAAGAAGAACAAACAAAACCCAAAGTTAGCAGAAGGAAAGAAATCATACAGATCAGAGCAGAAATAAATGAAATAGAAACAAAGAAAACCATAGCAAATATCAATAAAACTAAAAGCTGGTTATTTGAGAAGATAAACAAAATTGATAAATCTTTAGCCAGACTCATCAAGAAAAAGAGGGAGAGGACTCAACTCAATAAAATTAGAAATGAAAAAGAAGAACTTACAACAGACACTGCAGAAATACAAAGCAACCTAAGAGACTACTACAAGCAACTCTATGCCAATAAAATGGACAATCTGGAAGAAATGGACAAATTCTTAGAATGGTATAACCTTCGAGACCAATCACAAGTAATGAAATTGAAACTGTGATTAAAACTCTTCTACAAACAAAAGTCCAGGACCAGATGGCTTCACAGGTGAATTCTATCAAACATTTAGAGAAGAGCTAACACACATCCTTCTCAAACTCTTCCAAAATATTGCAGAGGATGGAACATTCCCAAACTCATTCTCTGAGGCCACTGTCACCCTGATACCAAAACCAGACAAAGATACTACAAAAAAAGAAAATTACAGGCCAATATCACTGATGAATATACATACAAAAATCCTCAACAAAATACTAGCAAACAGAATCTAACAACACATTAAAAAGATCATACACCATGATCAAGTGGGGTTTAACACAGGGATGCAAGGATTCTTCAATATACACAAATCAATCAATGTGATACACCATATTAACAAATTGAAGAATAAGAACCATATGATCATCTCAATAGATGCAGAAAAAACTTGACAAAATTCAACACCCATTTATGATAAAACCTCTCAAGAAAGGGGGCACAGAGGGAACCTACCTCAACATAATAAAGGCCATACACGACCAACCCACAGTAAACATCATTCTCAATGGTGAAAAACTGAAATCATTTCCTCTAAGATCAGCAACAAAACAAGGATGTCCACTCTCACCGCTATTATTCAACATAGTTTTGGAAGTCCTAGCCTCAGCAATCAGAGGAGAAAAAGAAATAAAAGGAATACAAATTGGAAAAGAAGAAGTAAAACTGTCACTGTTTGTAGATGACATGATACTATATAGAGAATCCTAAAGATGCTACCAGAAAACTACTAGAGCTAATCAATGAATTTGGTAAAGCTGCAGGATACAAAGGTAATGCACAGAAATCTCTTGCATTCCTATACACTAATGATGAAATATCTGAAAGAGAAATTAAGGGAATACTCCAATTTACCACTGCAACAAAAAGAATAAAATACCTAGAAATAAACCTACCTAGGGAGACAAAAGACCTGTATGCAGAAAACTATAAGACACTGATGAAAGAAATTAAACATGATGCAAACAGATGGAGAGATATACCATGTACTTGGATTGGAAGAATCAATACTGTGAAAATAACTATACTAACCCAAAACAATCTACAAGTTCAATGCAATCCCTATCAACTTACCAATGGAATTTTTTACAGAACTAGAACAAAAAAATCTTAAAGTTTGTACAGTGACACAAAAGACCCGGAATAGCCAAAGCAGTCTTGAGGGAAAAAAATGAAGCTGCAGGAATCAGACTCCCTGATTTCAGACTATACTAAAAAGCTACAGTAATCAATACAATATGGTACTGGCACAAAAAACAGAAATATAGATCAACAGAACAGAATAGAAAGCCCAGATATAAACCCATGCACCTATGGACAACTAATCTATGACAAAGGAGGCAAGGATATACAATGGAGAAAAGACAGCCTCTTCAATAAGTGGTGCTGGGAAAACTGGACAGCTACATTTAAAAGAATGAGATTAGAATACTTCCTAACACCATACACAAAAATAAACTCAACATGGATCCGAGACCTAAATGTAAGACCGGACACTATAAAGTTCTTAGAGGGAAACATAGGAAGAACACTCTTTGACATAAATCACAGCAAGATCTTTTTTGATCCACCTCCTAGATTAATGGAAATAAAAACAAATGGGACCTAATGAAACTGAAAAGCTTTTGCACAGCAAAGGAAACCATACACAAGACAAAAAGACAACCCACAGAATGGGAGAAAATATTTGTAAACGAATCAATGGACAATGGATTAATCTCCAAAATATATAAACAGCTCATGCAGCTCAATGTTAAAAAAAAGAAAACCCAATCCAAAAATGAGCAGAAGATCTAAACAGACATTTCTCCAAAGAAGACATACAGATGGCCAAGAAGCACATGAAAAGCTGCTCGATATCACTAATTATTAGAGAAATGCAAATCAAAACTACAATGAGGTATCACCTCACACCAGTTAGTATGGGCGTCATCAGAAAATCTACAAACAACAAATGTTGGAGAGGGTGTGGAGCAAAGGGAACCCTCTTGCACTGTTGGTGGGAATGTAAATTGATACAGCCACTATGGAGAACAGTATGGAGATTCCTTAAAAAACTAAAACTAAAATTACTGTATGACCCAGAAATCCCACTACTGGGCATATACCCGGAGAAAACCATAATTCAAAAAGACACAGGAACCACAATGTTCATTGCAGCACTACTTAAAATAGCCAGGACATGGAAGCAACCTAAATGCTCATTGACAGACGAATGGATAAAGATGTGGTACATATATACAATGGACTATTACCAGCCATAAAAAGAAACAAAATTGGGTCATTTGTAGAGATGTGGATGAATGTACAGACCGTCATACAGAGTGAAATAAATCAGAAAGAGAAAAACAAATATTGTGTATTAACGCATATATGTGGAACCTAGAAAAATGGTACAGATGAACCAGTTTGCAGGGCAGAATGCAGATACAGATGTAGAACAAATGTATGGACACCAAGGGGGGAAACTGGTGGGGGGAGGGTGATGAAGTGGGAGATTGGGATTAACATATATACACTAATATGTATTAAATGGATAACTAATAAGAAACTGCTGTATAAAAAATAAGACTCAAAAAAAAGAAAAGAAGGTTCACTACTATATATAAAATAGGTAACTAGTAAGAACCTACTGTATAGCACAGGGAACTCTACTCTGTACTCTGCAATGACCTAGATGGGAAAAGAATCTAAAGAAGAGTGGATATATGTATATGTATAACTCATTCACTTTGCTGTACAGCAGAAACTAATAGAACACTGTAAATCAACTATACTCCAATAAAAATTAGTTTTTAAAAAAAGATAATAAAATAAAAAAGATTCATGCCAAAGAGCCCAGAAAGTCAATAACATCAGGAAATATTTGCCTGGGAATGCCTGATTCATGACTAAATCTGTAAAAATCTTAAACACAAGCTACACTCAGTGGGTCTTTTGGATATGGTATGATATATAGCATTATTTTAGCTCCACGTGAGACAACTAAAAAACAACAAAATCAAGCTGACTGTGGAACCTTCAATGTACAAAAGTGATTGCAAAGTTAGCATACAAATCAAGAGATGAGTAAAAACAGAAAAAGATAAAAAATATTAGAAAATAAATCATAATCATCCCAATAGATGACAAAAAGCATTTGACAGAAATCAACACCCACTGTTGCTAAAAACATTCTCAGCAAACAAAAAATATAAAAGGTTCTTCTTCAGTTTTATAAGGGTAGTGCAAAAACCCTATACGTAACATCAAATTTGAAGGTAAAAGACTGAATCCTTTCCTCCTAAGACAGGGAAAATGGCAAGAATGCCCAATTTTGCCACTTTTTTTCAACATTGAAATGGAAATTCTAGACAATGCAATGAGCCAAGAAAACTGAATAAGTGGCACAGAGTTTAAAACTGTCTCTTGGGCTTCCCTGGGGGCACAGTGGTTGAGAGTCTGCCTGCCGATGCAGGGGACACGGGTTCATGCCCTGGTCCAGGAAGATCCCACATGCCGCAGAGTGGCTGGGCCCATGAGCTATGGCCACTGAGCCTGCGCGTCCAGAGCCTGTGCTCTGCAACGGGAGAGGCCACAACAGTGAGAGGCCCGCATACCACACACACACACAAAAAAAAGTAAAACTGTCTCCACGATTGTTTTCACAGAAAAGCCTAAGGCATATTTAATATACCTGCTAGAACTAATACGAACAGTAAGGTTATAAGATTTGAAATAAGCATACAGAAATGTACAGAATGCATAATGTTCAAAATACATGATATATAGTCAATTATATTTTATATATTGGCAGCAAATTATTGGAAATGAAATTTTAAAATAAGTCCTTTTTAGTGGTGTCAAAATATTTTTAAATAAATTTAGCAAAATACGTGCAAGAGTGCTACACTGAAAACTACAAAACATTATTAGGAGAAATAAAGAAAGTTCCACAAAATGGAGAGATACACCATATTTGTGAAGCATTATAGTGTCAATTCTCCTACTCTCTTTATTCAATTACCTCCCAATAAAAATCCCAACAGGACCATTTGAAGAAATTGTCAAAGTAATTATAAAACTCATATAAAAATACAAAAAGTAATATCTGATTTTAAGACTTACTACAAGTTTACAGTAATCAAGATCGTGGGGTATGGGAGTAAAAATAGATCAATGAAACCAAATAGACCACTGAACCAACAGAATTAATTTCACACAATCGACTGGTGTCAAAGCACCAGGATTACTCTGTAGGAAAATGAAACTTTGTTTTTAAATGGTGCTAGACTATCATATTCGGGAGAAGATGAACCTATATTTTATATAACACACAAAAAAATAATTTGAGAATGATGTCAGCAAGATGGCAGAATAGTAAATCCCAGCCCTGTTTGCCCTACAGACACAACAACATAAAAACAATATACAGGCCAAAATATTTTTATGAGAACTCCAGAAACCAATAAAGATGTGGTACCCCACGTGAGCAGAAAATCAAGAACAGCTACATTGAAACAGCTAAAAATAGCCATCACTTTACCCACAACACCCCCTCCCCAAAGCTGGCACAGCTCAAATTGGCTAGTGGCTTCTTCTTTGGAGGCTGTGGGGGTAGAGAAAAATGGAACATTCACCCAACATTACAGCTTTTCAAAGGGCTAGCCCAGGGGCTGGTTTCTGCCTTTGCTGACTTTGAATGCTAATGAAACCAGGACAATTTGGATGACTGAAAGTTGCTGAAAGCAAGAGAGGTGCAGTGGCTTGGTGGAGAACCAGAGAACTTCTAGTGCAGCAAAAAGGGGTGAACATGTCTCAAAGCAACCACAAGAAAGTGCCTAACTCGAAATTTCTACCTTGGGAAGGAGAGAGAAAAGTGGAGCAAGCATCCATTGTTCCAGATTTTCAGAGACTTGCCTGAAGGAAAGGTATGTATGTCTTGCCTGATTCAGAGTGCTGATGTGGAGTTGGCATACTTTGGATGCCTGGAGGCTAATGACAACAAAGGAAAGTGGGGCTGCTTGTTGCTGCAGCACAAGACAACCTGAATTACCACAGACCTGAATTACCTGAATTACCACAGCAGAAAGAGCAAGAGATTAAAAGCTCCTGAAAAAAAAGTCAGCAAACTTCAAAATGGGAAACTGCATGCACAAGTCTAGAGAAGGTGCAATCTACATAAAAAGGTTTCAGAGGTCCCCAAAATCTCTAGCTGGACTGATTGGTGAAGGTATTCCCCTGTACAAAGCCAGTCCCTAAAGACTGGGTGAGGTGGCAGTTTTTTGAAATATATAAAATAGCAAAATATTACAAGGCAAATGAAGAAGAGAGAAAACAAGATCCAATCAAAGTAACAAAATAAACCTACAGAAACCAACCCAAAAGAAAAGGAGATCTATGAGTTACCTGACAAGAATTCAAAATAACTGTCTTAAAGAAGTTCAGTGATATACAAGAGAACACAGATGTCCAACTAAACGAAATCAGAAAACAGTACATGAATAAAATGAAAATATCAACAAAGAAATAGAGACTATAGAAAAGAAATAAAAATTCTGGAACTGAGGAATACAATAACTGCATTGAAAAATTCACTAGAGGGGTTCAGCAGCAGACTTGATCAAGCAAAACAAAGAATCGGTGAACTCAGAGACAGGTATTTCGAAATTACTGAGTCAGAGGAACAAACAAACAAAAAAAAAAACAAAAAAATGGAGAAAAGAGAAAAAAAAACTAAGGAACTTATGGGACACAAACAAGACAAGCAATATATGAATTATGAAAGTTCCAGAATGAGAAGAAAGGGACAGAGAACTTATTTGAAGAATGGATGAAAACTTCCCAAGTAAGAGGAAGAAAATGAATATCCAAATTCAATAAGTCAAAAGTTTCCAATCAGGATGAACTCAAAGAGCCCCACACCAAGACCGATTTTAAATAAACTGTCAAAAGTCATAGACAAAGAAAGAATTTTGAAAGTAAGAAGAGAAAATTAACTCATCATGTATAAGGGAGCTTCCATAAGATTACCAGTGGATTTCTCAGAAGAAACTTTACAAGCCATAGGGGAGTGGGATGATATATTCAAAGTGCTACAAGAAAAAACTACCAACCAAGAATACTATAACCAGCAAAATAATCCTTCATAATTGAATGAGAAATATTTTCCCAGATTAATATAAGCTGAGGGAATTCATCATCACTGGACCTGCAAGGGATTCCATCAAATTAAAATGTTTATCACAAGACAGCAAGATAAAAACATACAAAAATATAAAGCTGGCAAAGGTAAATATATAAGCAAATACAGAATACTATGATATTGTAATGGTGATAGATAAAGCACTTCTAATTCTGGTACAGAATTTAACAGACAAATGCATAAAAAACAATTCTAACTATAAAACTATATAAAGATGCAATTGTTTAACAAAATGTCAACAATTGAAGAAGATAAATAAAGGTATACAGGAGTTTTTTGTACTACACCTGTAAGTTTTCTTTATATTTGAAATTATCAGAAAATAAATGTTTTCTATTTACCAGCAATAAACAAGTAGAATTAAAACAATACCATTTACATTAGCACCAAAAAAAAAAAAAAAAGAAGTACTTAGGTATAAATCTAACAAAGTATATACAATATTTATTTGAGAAAAATCACAAAACTCTGACGAACAAAATCAAAGAACTAAAGAAAGAGATACTCCATATTCATAGATTTGAAGACTCAATACTGTCAAGACAATGATTCTTCCCAGCTTGCTCTCTAGATTCAATGCAATCCAAATCAAAATCCCCACAAGTTATTTTGTGAATATCAACAAATTGATTATAAAGTTTATATGGATAGGCAAAAACCCAGAATAGCCAACACAATATTGAAGGAAAACAATAAAGTTGGAGGACTGACATTACTCAACTCCAAGACTTCCTAGAAAACTATAGTAATCAAGACAATATGGTATCAGCAAAAGAACACACAAATAAATCAATGGAACAGAACAAAGAGCCCAAAAATAGACCCACATAAAAACAGTCAGCTGATCTTTGACAAAGGAGCAAAAGCAATACAATGAAGTAAAGATACTCATTTCAACAAATGGTGCTGGAACAGCTGGACATTCACATGTATAACAATGAACCTCGTCATTGACCTTATATTTTTCACAAAAATTAACTCAAAAGGGATTACAGGCCTAAGTTTAAAACATAAAACTACAGAACACCTAGAACATAGGAGAAAACCTAGATAACCTTGGATATGTATACTTTTTAAATATATCATCAAAGGCATGATCCATGAAAGAAATAATTGATAAAGATGGACATCGCTAAAATTTAAAGCTTCTTAAAAGTATGTGGAGGGGATCAAAAGGTACAAAGTTCCAGCAATAAGATAATTAAAACATGGGGATGTAATATGCAGCACGGTGACCAAAATGAATAATCTGTATTGCATATTTGAAAAGTTGCAAAGAAAATAGATCTTAAAACTTATGACAAGAAAAAAATATATTTAAAGAACAATGGAAATATTTCAAATGATTTAAGAATTTTGAAATTTTTTACAAAATGTAGTTTGAAAATGCCACATATTTTTCCCTTAAAAATATCAGTATAATTTTTAAAAAAATCTATTCTGCAAAGGACATCAGAAAATAAAACAACAAGCCACAGATTGGGAGAAAATATTTGCAAAAAAACACATCTGATAAAGGACTGTTACCTAAAATATTCAAAGAACTCTTAAAAGTCAAAAATAAGAAAACGAGCAGCCCAACTACAATATGGCCCTTAAGAGACAACACACCAAAGATGGCAAATAAGCATATGAAAAGATGTTCCACATCATATGCCATCAGGGAAATACAAATTAAAATAACAATGAGATACCACTAAAAACCTATTCAAATGGCCCAAACCTGGAAAACTGGCAACACCAAATGCTGTTAAGGATGTGGAGCAACAGGAACTCTCATTTACTCCTAGGAATGCAAAATGGTACGGCCACTTCAGAAGTCAGTCTGGCAGTTTCTCAGAAGGCTAAACATACTTTTACCATATGATCCAGCAATTCCACCCCTTAGTATTTACCCAAAGGAGTTGAAAACATATGTCCGCACAAAAATCTCCACACAGATATTTAAAACAGCTTTATTCATAACTGTCAAAACCTCGAAAAAAAGATATTATGCAATAATAAAAGGGTCAATTCACTAGGGAAATATAACAGCTATGAATATATATATACTTAATAACAGATTACTCAAATATATGAAACAATGACAGAATTGAAGGAAAAATACAGAGTAACACAACAAGAATAGATTTCAATAACCCACTTTCCACATGGATAGAACAACCAAACAGAAGATATCTATAAGTAAGCAGAAGACTTGAACAACACTGTAGATCAACTGCACCTCACAGACATATACAAAACACTCCACCCAACAGCAAAAGAATACACATTCTTCACAACTGTACATGGAACATTCCTGAAGGATAGATCACGTGTTAGGTCACAAAATAACTCTTAACAAATTTTAAAACACTGAAATTATACAGAGTATCTTTTCTGACCACAATAAAAAGAAACTTGAATGAAACAAAAGCAGCAGAAAAACTGGGAAATTCATAAATATGTAAAAATTAAACAACATACTCTTGAAAAAAACCAATGGGTCAAAAAAGAAATCACAAGGGAAATTAGAAAATATCTTGAGAAAAATGAAAATGAAAACACAACATGCCAAAACTTATGGGTTGCAACAAAAGCTGTCCTAACAGGGTAGTATATAGCAGGAAATGCCTATCTTTAAAAAAGGCCAGAAGTCTCAAACCAACAACCTACCTTTACAACTCAAAGAACTAAAAAAAGAACAAAATATAATAAAAGAAATAAAAAGGATTATGAAACTACTATGAACAATTATACACCAACCAATTAAATAACAGAAAAAATGAATAAATTTCTAAAAATATATAATTTACTAAGACTAAATCATAAGGAAATAAGAAATCTGAAGCAAGGAGAATGAATCAGCAATAAAAAACCTCCCAACAAATAAAAGCTCAGGACCAGATAGCTTCACTGGAGAATTTTACCAAACATTTAAATAACAATGCCAATCCTTCTCAAAATTGAAGAGGAGGGAACACTTCCAAACTCATGTTATAAGCCATCATTATAACCCTGATACCGAAGACATACAAACATACCACAAGAAAATAAAACTAAAGATGAATATCCATGAGTAACATTGATACAAAAAGATCAACAAAACACTACCAAACCAAATTCAGCAGCACATTAAAACACTTATACAGCACAACCAAATGGGATTTATCCCTTGAATGAAAAGAACATTAAATATACAAAAATCAATAAATGCAATATACCACATTAACAGAATGGAGAACAAAAAAAAGACATGATTGGGACTCCCCTGGTGGCCCAGGGGTTAAGAATCCGCCTTCCAACGCAGGCAATGCGGGTTTGATCCCTGGTCGGGGAACTAAGATTCCACATGCCTCAGGGTAACTAAGCCCACAAACTCTAGAGCCCATGGGCCACAACTAGAGATCCTGCGCACCGCAACTACTGAGTTCACGCACTCTGGAGCCCACGTGCCACAGCTAGAGAGCCCACGCGCCACAACTAGAGAGCCCACGTGCCCTGGAGCCTGCAGACCACAACTAGAGAGAAGCCCACACACCACAACAAAAGATCCTGCGTGCCGCAACTAAGACCTGACACGGCCAAATAAATATTTTAAAAAACCAAAACACGTGATCATCTCAGTTGATGTAGAAAAAAATCATTTCATAAAGTTCAACACCTTTTCATGATAAAAACAGTCAACAGGGCTTCCCTGGTGGCGCAGTGGTTGAGAGTCCGCCTGCCGATGCAGGGGACACAGGTTCGTGCCCCGGTCTGGGAGGATCCCACATGCCACGGAGCGGCTGGGCCCGTGAGCCATGGCCGCTGGGCCTGCGCGTCCGGAGCCTGTGCTCCGCAGGGGGAGAGGCCACAGCAGTGAGAGGCCCGCCTACCGCAAAAAAAAAAAAAAAAAGAAAATAAAAAAAACAGTCAACAAATTAGGAACAGAAGTACCCCAACATAAGAAAGGTCATATATAAAAGACCCAGGAATAACATCATACCCAACAGTGAAAAACTGAAAGATTTTCCCTCTAAATTCAGGAACAAGACAGATTCCCACACTCACTACTTCTACTCAACACAGTACTAGAATTCTTAGCCAGAGCAATTAGGCATGAAAAAGAAATAAACAGCATCCAAATTGGAAAGATACCTCTGTTCACAGATGACATGATCTTATATGTAGAAAATCCTAAGATTACACACAGACACACAATGTTAGAACTAATAAATTCAGAATCAACAGTCAAAAATAATTTGCATTTCTATATACTAACAATGAGCAATCTGAAAAGGAAATTAAGAAAACAATCCCACTTACAGTAACATTAAAAAAAAAATTTAGGAATAAACTTAACCAAGGAAGCAGAAGTCTTAATACTGTTAAACCTTCGCAGGAGTCCATACTACCAAAGCTATCTACAGATTCAAAGCAATTCCTATCAAGACCCAAATGGCATTTTTTGCAGAAACAGAAAAAAAAAAAACTCTGAAATTGATATGGAATCTCAAAGGACCAAAGTAGCCAAAACAATCTTGAGAAGGAACAAGACTGGAGGCCTCATACTTCCTGATTTCAAAATATATTACAAAGCTACAGTAATCAAAGTACGATATATGCATACAGACGTATAGATGAAGAGAACAGAAAAGAGAGCCCAAAATAACCCTTGTGTATATGGTAAAATAATCTTCAACAATGGTGACAAGACTACACAATGGAGAAATGAGAGCCTTTTCAACAAATGTTGGGAAAACTGTATATTCACATGAGAAAGAATGAAGGTGGACCCTTTTCTTAACACCATATATAAATATTAACTCAAATGGATTAAAGAGCTAAGCATACCTAAAACTATAAAACTCCTAGAAGAAAGGGTAAAAGCATCATGACATTGAAATGGTCAATTATTGCTTGCATATGACACCAAAAGCACAGGTTTAAAAGAAAAATTAGATAAATGGGACTACATCAAACCTTAAAACTTCTGTACAGGAAACAATCAACGGAGTAAAAAGACAATCTATCAAATAGTAGAAAATATCTCCAAACCATAGCTCAGGTAAGGGGTTAATATACAGAATATATTTTAAAATCCCTACAACTCATAAACAAAAAAACAAATAACCAGATTAAAAATTGGTAAAAAAAAAACTCAAACATTTCTCCAAAGAAGATGTGTAAATGGCTGACAGGAATATGAAAAGATTCTCAACATTACTAAATCAACAGCAGAATGCAAATCAAAAACAAAGATACCACATTATACCTGTTAGGATGTGACTATCAAAAAAAAAGAAAAATTAAGTGTTGGCAAGTATGTGAAGAAATTGGAACCCTTGTGCACTGTTGGTTAGATTGTAAAATAGTGCAAGCAGCTATGCAAACAGTATGGAGGTTCCTCAAAAAATTAAAAATAGAACTACCATAGGGATTCAGCAATCCCACTTCTGAATATATAACCAAAAAGAACTGAAAGCAGGATACTGAAGAAATATTGGCACACCCATCTGCACTGCAGCATTATTCACTATATCCAAGATGTGGAAACAATTTAAGTGTCCATCAATGGATAAACACATAAAGAAAATGTGGTATATATAAAAATGGAATAATATTCAGCCTTGAAAAAGATGGAAATCCTGTCCTGTGTTATAATATAGATGAAACTTGGGACATTATGCTAAGTGAAATAAGAAAATAAAAAAAGACAAAACACTGCACGATCCCACTTATATATGAGTTGTCTGATGCAATCAAACTCATAGAAACAAAGTAGAATGGTGATTGCCAAGACAGGGGAGGAGGGGGAAACTGGGGGTTGTTGTTCCAAGGGTTTAGAATTTCTGTCACAGAAGATGAAAGAGTTCTAGAAATCTTCTGTACAACAGTGTGCATACAGATAACAATACTAAAATATACCTTGAAAATTTGTTTAAAATTATAATTTATGTGTTTTTTACAATTAAAAAAATCATGTGAATGCACCATAGATATAAACAAAAAAGCTAAAATTATAAATGCAAATTAAAACCATGAAATGGCACTACAAGCCCCCCACTTTGGCTAAAATTAATAAGACTAACACACCAAGTGTGGGTGAATCTGTAAGTAACTGGAACTCATATACATTTTTGGTGGGAATATAAAATGATACAGCCATAAAAAATCATTTGGAAAGCTATTTTTTTCTTATAAAACTAAAACAGACACCTACACAATGACTCAGAAGTTCCATTACTAGATTTTCACTTAAGAGAAATGAATATAGATATCCACAAAAAAGACGTGTAAAAGAAATGTTTGTAGTAGCTTTATTCATAATAGCCCAACCCAGAAATAGCCCAGGAGTCCATAACAAGAAAAAAATCAACTGTGGTAGTTCACTACTAGCAATAAACAGGAATGAAGTAATGATACGTACATCAAAGCATTATGCTTACTGTAAGAAGCCACACGTAAAATATCACTACTATGTAAAATACCACTACTATGTGATTATATATACATAAAATTCTAGAAAAAAAGTAACATATCCATACAATAGAATACTATTCAACAATAAAAAGGAATGAACTACTGACATACACAACAACATGAATGTATCTCAAAATGTATCATGCTGAATAAAAATTTTTAACACTCATGAAAACTAATCTACAGTAGAAAAAAAGTCAAAACAGTGGTTACCTCTAAGGAGAATGTAAGCAAGAATTAATTGTCAAAAATTATAAGGGAACTTTCTGGGGTAATGGTAATATATTTTGGAAGGTATATACATGCATCAAAACACAGCAAGTGTATGCTTAGAATTTGTGCATTTCAATGTATATAAATTTTGCCTCAAAGAAAAATGTCAAAGTTTTGTTTTCAAAAGGAAAAATTTAGGGATTTCCCTGGTGGCACGGTGGTTAAGAATCCACCTGCCAATGCAGGAGACACAGGTTTGATCCCTGGTCTGGGAAGATACCACATGCTGCGGAGCAACTAAGCCCTTGTGCCACAACTACTGAGCCTGTGCTCTAGAGCCCACAAGCCACAACTACTGAAGCCTGTGCACCTAGAGCCTGTGCTCCGCAACAAGAGAAGCCACCGCAATGAGAAGTCCGTGCACTGCAACAACGAGTAGCCCTGCTCGTCACGACTACAGAAAAGCCCGCACGCGGCAATAAGACCCAACACAGCCAAATATAAATAAGTAAATAATTTTTTTAAAAAAAGAAAAATTTATAAAGGAATACTGAACTCTACTTACTCATAAGTATGCAGAAGTATTTAAGGGGAAAGCCTACTGATGCCTGAAACTGGAAATGCATCAAAAAATTAGGATAAATTAATGGATAGTAAGAGAAATAAATAAATGGATAGATATATGATAAAGTAAATAAAATGGTAATGGTAATATCTAGGTGGTGGATATATGGGTCTTCACTGTAAAACTCAATTTTGCTGTATGCTTGAAATTTCTCATAAAAATATGTTGAAATAAACTAAGGGATATATTTAAAGCAGTGACTAAAAGAACATCCATACACTTAAACACTCTTATCAATAGAAATGAAATACAAATATAAATAAATTAGAACCTCAAAACACTTGAAAAAGAATAATAAAGTACACCAAAGAAAGCACAAAGCAGAAAAGAAGGATAAAAGCAGAAATTAATAAGGTAGAAAATGGAGAAAAAGATCGAAATAAATCAAAATGATTTCTTTTAAATTAACAAAATAGATAATCAACCATCCAACTTAATAAAGCAAAGGAGAAAGCATAGGTAAACAACATAATAAATGACAAGAGAAAAATAAGCATTGAAACAGAAGAAAAAAAGTTTAAACCATAAGAAACTACTTTGCAGACTTATAGGCAAATAAATTTCAAAATATAGATTAAATAGGTAATATACTAGAAAAATAGTTTACCAAAATTAAACCTATGAGAAATATAAAGTTTAAATTGACCAATTTCTGTTGAAGAAACAAAGTTATCAATGCACCATTCAACAAAAAAAGCACCAGGCCCAGATGGTTTCACAAATCTACCAAAACTCTGAATACCAGACAATCCCAATGCTCCACAAATAGTTCCAGAGCATTAAAAATGAAGGAAAACTTACCAAATCTTTGTATGAAGCAAGAATAATGATAAGAGAATAACTGATAAACATGATGTAAAAAAAATACCAACATCACGTATGACTATAAAAGTACTAAACTTAAAAATTAGTGAACAGAATCCCACATCAAGAAAATACTACACCAAGACCAATTGAGATTTATTCCAGAAAAGCAAGATTAGTTCCTTAATAGATCTAAGGGAAAAAAACAAAACAAAACTTGATTCTATCCACAGATGATGAAAAAGCCTTCAACAAAATTCAATATCCATTCCTGGAAAAAAACAAAAACAAAGTGATAGATCCTCTCTTAACATAACAAAATATATATACTGTAGCCCCAGAGCCAGTATATTTCTTCATAAGGAAACACTAGGAGCTTTTATACTAAAATCAGGAAAAAGACAAGGATATATATCACCTCCACTGGTATTCAATATTTTATTGGAAGTAAAAGCCAATGCAATTAGATGAGAGAAAGCAAACAGAAGAATAAAAATTGGAAAAGAAGTAAAACTATTTCTATTTGCAGACAACATGATAGTGTATCTGATAAGCCATAGAGAATCAATGCTAAAACTCAAGCAATAACAGAATTGAGTAAGGCATCAGGGTATAAAATTAACATAATCCATACTACCAAACATAATATACATATTCAATGCAATCTCTATCAAAATTCCAATGGCATTTTCACAGAATTAGAACAAACAATCCTAAAATTTGTATGGACCACAAAAGACACCAAACAGCCAAAACAATCTTGAGAAAAAAGAAAAAGCTGGAGGAATCATGCTTCCTGATTTCAATCTATATTACAAAGCATTCAAAACAATATGGTTTCGGCATAAAAACAGACACATAGATCAATGGAACAGATTAGAGAGCTCAGAAATAAACCCATGTGCATATCATCAATTAATTTACATCAAAGAAGTCAAGACTACAATGAGGAAATACCCTCTTCAATAAATGGTGTTGAGAAAGCTGGATAGTTATGTGTAAAAGAATGAAACTGGGCCACTATCTTACACCATACACAAAAATGAACTCAAAATGGATTTAAGACTTAAACATAAGACCTGAAACCACAAAACTCCTAGAATAAAACATAGGGGAAAATATTCTTGACATAAGTCTTGGCAATGATTTTTGGGAATAGACAACAAAAGCAAAAATCAACAAATATGGCTACATTAAATGAAAAGGTTTCTGCACAGCAAAGGAAGCTATCAATAAAATGAAAAGACAATGTACTGAATGGGAGAAGATATGTGTAAATCACATACCTAATAACAAATTAATATCCAAAATACAGATGACTCTTGAAGAACTCAGGGGTTGGGGTATCAACTCCTCCCTCCCCGCCACAGTCAAAAATCCTCATATAACTTTCAACCCTCCACATCCCCAGATCCACATCCACGGATTCAACCAAACTCAACAGTGTAGTACCGCAGTACATATGTATTGGGAAAAAATGACGTATAAGTGGACCCTTGCAGTTCAAAGCGGTGTTGTTCAAGGGTCAACTGTATATAAGAAACTCATACGGTGCTTGCTTCAGCAGCACATATACTAAAACTGGAATGATACAGAGAAGACTAGCATGGTCTCTGCACAAGGATGACATGCAAATTCGTGAAGCGTTCCATATTTTTACAGTACTACAAAGCTACAGTAATCAAAGCAGTATGGTATTGGGACAAAAACAGGCATATGGATCAATGGAACAGAATAGAGAGCCCAGAAATAAACCCACACCTACAGTCAATTAATCTTCAACAACGGAGGCAAGAATATAAAATGGGAAAAAGACAGTCTCTTCAGCAAGTAGTGCTGGGAAAGCTGGACAGCTGCATGTAAGTCAATGAAGTTAGAACACGCCCTCACAACATGCACACACAAAAAAAACAAACTCAAAATGGCTTAAAGACTTAAACACAGACATGATACCATAAAACTCCTAGAAAAGAGCACAGGCAAAACATTCTCTGACATAAATCATACCAATGTTTTCTTAGGGCAGTCTCCTAAGGTAATAGAAATAAACAAATGGAACCTAATCAAACTTACAAGCTTTTGCACGGCAAAGGAAACCATTAAAGAAAAAAAAAAAAAAAAAAGAAAAGACAACCTACTGAATGGGAGAAAATATCTGCAAATGATGCGACAGACAAGGGCTTAATCTCCAAAGTATACAAACAGCTCATACAACAACAAAACAAAGAACCCAATCAAAAAATGGGCAGAAGACCTTAATAGACGTTTCTCCAAATAAGACATACAGATGGCCAGTAGGCACATGAAAAGATGCTCAACATCACTCATTATTAGAGAAATGCCAATCAAAACTACAGTGAGGTACCACCTCACACCAGTCAGAATGGCCATCATTAAAAAGTCTACAAATAACAAATATTGAAGAGGGTGTGGAGAAAAGCTAACCTTCCTACACTGCTGGTGGGAATGTAAGTTGGTACAGCCACTATGGAAAACAGTGTGAAGGTTCCTCAGAAAACTAAAAATAGAATTACCATATGATTCAGCAATCCAACTCCTGGGAACATACCCAGACTAAACTACAATTCAAAAAGACACATGCGCCCCTATGTTCATAGCAGCACTGTTCACAATAGCCAAGACATGGAAACTACCTAAATGTCCATCAACAGATGAATGGATAAAGAAGATGTGGTACATGTATACAATGGAATACTACTCAGCCATAAAAAAGAATGAAATAATGCCATTTGCAGCAACATGGATGCAACTAGAGATTATCATACTAAGTAAAGTAAGTCAGAAAGAGAAAGACAAATACTGTATGATATCATGTATATGTGGAATCTAGAATATGCACAAATGAAACTCTCTGCAAAACAGAAGCAGACTCATAGAGAACAGACTTGTGATTGCCAAAGGGGAGGTGGGGAGGGAGAGGAATGGATTGGGAGTTTGGGGTTGGTAGATGCAAACTATTACATTTAGAATGGATAAACAACAAAGTCCTAATGTATAGCACAGGAAACTATACTCAGTATCCTGTGATAAACCATAATGGAAAAGAATATAAAAAAAAGCATGTCTATATGAGTATAAACTGAGTCACTCTGCTGTACAGCAGAGATTGGCACAGCATTGTAAATCCACTATACTTCAATTTAAAAAAAAAGAGGGGGAAAAAAAGAAAAAAAAACTCATATAACTCAATAGCAAAAAACAAGCAATCCAATTAAAAAAGGGACAGAAGATCTGGACAAAGAGTTTTCAAAAGAAGACATACAATGCAATCCCTATCAAAATACACATGACATTTTTCACACAACTAGAACAAATAATTCTAAAATTTGTAGGGAAACACAAAAGACCCCAAAGAGCCAAAATAATTTTGAGAAAGAAGAACAAAGAAGAAGGTATTACGCTCCCTGCTTTCAAACTGTACTACAAAGCAAAAGTAACCAAAACAGTATGGTACTAGCAAAAAAACAGACACATAGCTCAATGGAACAGTATACACAGCCCAGAAATGAACCCACGCTTAACACGGGTAATTAATCTACAACAAAGAAGGTAAGAACATACAATAGGGAAAAGACAATCTCTTCAATAAATGGTGCTAGGAAAACTGGACAATTACATGCAAAAGAATCAAACTGGACTCCTTTTTCACACCATACACAAACATACACTCAAAATAGATTAAAGACTTAAATTTAAGATTTGAAACCATACAACTTTTAGAAGAAAATGGCAGTATGCTCTTTGACATTGGTCTTAGCAATATTTTTTGGACACGTCTCCTTAAGCAAGGGAAACAAAAGCAAAAATAAACAAATGGGACTATATCAAACCAAAAAGCTTTTGCATAGTGAAGGAAACTATCAACAAAACCAAAAGGCAGCCTACTGAATGGCAGAAGATATTTGCAAATGATATATCTGATAATGGGTTAATATCGAAAATATACAATGAACTCATACAACTCAACATCAAAAAAACAAATAACCGATTATAAAATGAGCTGAGGACCTGAACAGACATTTTTCCAAAGAAAACATACAGATGACCAACAGCCACATGACAAGATGTTCAACATCACTAATCATGAGGAAAATGCAAATTAGAACAACAATGAGATATCACCTCACACCTGTCAGAATGGCTATTATCAAAAAGACAACAAATAACAAGTGTTAGCAAAGATGTAGAGAAAAGGGAACCTTTGTGCACTGTTGGTGGGAATGTAAATTGATACAGGCACTATGGGAAATGGTATGGAGGTTCCTCAAAAAAATTAAAAATAGAACTACCATACAATCCAGCAATTCCACTTTTGGGTATTTTCCCAAGAAAACAAAAACACTAATTTAAAAAGATATATGCACCCCTTTGTTCACTGCAGCATTATTTACAATAGCCAACATGGAAGCAACCTAAGTGTCCATGGATAAATGAATGAATAAAGATGTCATACATATATATAATGGACTATTCCTTAGCCATAAAAAAGAATGAAATCTTGCCATTTGTAACAACCTGGACCTAAAGGGTATTATGCTAAGTGAAATAAGTCAGACCGAAAAAGACAAATTCCATACGATTTCACTTATATGTGAAATCTAAAAAACAAAACAAATGAACAGACATAACAAAACAGAAACAGATTCACATACAACCAACCCTCTGATGGTTGCTAGGGGGAGGGGGTTGTGGGGGATGAGTGAAATAGGTGAGGGAGATTAACAGGAACAAACTTCCAGTTACAAAATAAGTCAAGGAACTATAACAGTACAGCATAAGAAATATAATCAGTAATAGTGTTATAACTTTGTATGGTGACAGACCTAGACTTACTGTGGTGATCATTTTGTATAAAATGTATAAAATGATATAACACATAAAAATATCACTATGTTTTACACTTGAAACTAATATAATATTGTAAGTCAATTATACTTCAATTAAAATAAAACTAATCATAATTAGTAAAAAATAAATAAATTTCAATTAAAAAATAAAATCAAATAAAAAATTAAAATGACATTCTGTCACTAAGGCTGTGAGGAAACAGAACTCTCTTACATTACTGAGAGGAATTCAGCAATTTCCAACAAAATTACAAACTTATTTACCTTTTGATTCAGCAATCCCACTTCTAGGAATTTCCCCTGAAGATACACCTCCAACAATACAAAAATAATCAAGCACCAGGTTATTCATGACAGCTTTTTAGTAACTGTAAAATTTTGGCACTGTCTTTAAGGTCCATACCTAGGAAACTGGCTAAACAAATCATGATACATTCACACAATGAAGTACAATAAGCAGCTATAAAAAATGAGTAAGAGTACTATTAATTGATATAGTGATTTCCAAGATATATTAGTAAATAGAAAAAGCAAAGTTCAAAGAGTATCTATAGTATGCCATAGATATAACCACTACTTTGTTTAAAAAGAAACGGAGGAAAGCTAAAACACAAACTAATAGGATTAGTTCTAGGAGGTGGTTAGGAAAAGGATAGAAGGTATAAAGGGGCACGATACTTCTCCGTGCACACCTTTTATAGTGCTGTCTTTTGGAACCATGTTAATGTTTCACATACTAAAATAAAGGCGGGGGGACCAAAAAGTAAATACAATTTAAAAACTTAGGGGATAAAAAAACTTTAAATGAAATATAAACAGAAACAAATGAACCTAACTCTTCAAAGAAACTAACCATAATAAAGTGGAGAGGAGAACCAAATACCCCAGAGTAAAGATAAAAAGAACCATAAAAAATATGTGACTCTGTAAGTTTGTTTTTCAAAGTGGTACATATCAGCAATTTTGTAACTACTTTCTGTGTATCCTAGAATTGAGGAAAAAAGTAAATATACTGTGAATAATAGTAGGTTTCTTACTGTTGTAAAAGGAAGTGACATGATACATGTCACAACTTGAGTACTTCAAGAAGAATACAGAAACTATACTAAAAAGCATAATCAACAAATTACTCTAAAACTTATCCACGGAACTTGCAGCAACTTCACACATTTGATTTCCCTCCTTCTGCCATCCCTCAAAACATGCTTCATCTTGTTTTTTAGACATGTAACAACAAAGTTTTGTGAAAGTATTTGACTTTGCATGACTGAAATCACTCTTTGCTATTAAAAAGCACAGAGATCATTAACAACATACCTGTAAATTTAGAATCACATAGTACTTTTTCTTTGAAAAACTCACTACAGTTAACCCTTGAACAACATGGGTTTGAACTGTGAGGGTCCATTTATACGTGGATTTTTTTTCAATAAATACTGCAGTACTGAACTTATGGTTACCAGGGAAAGGGTGGGGGGAAGGGATAGTTAGGAAGTTTGGGACTGACATGTACACACTGCTATACTTAAAATGGATAACCAACAAGGACCTACTGTATAGCACAGGAAACTCTGCTCAATATTATATAACAACCTAAATGGGAAACGAATTTGAGAAAGAACAGATACATGTAGATGTATAACTGAATCACTTTGCTGTACACCTGAAACTAACACAACGTTGTCCATCAACTATACTCCAAGGGCTTCCCTGGTGGAGCAGTGGTTAAGAATCCACCTGCCAATGCAGGGGACACAGGTTCAAGCTCTGGTTTGGGAAGATCCCACATGCCGCGGAGCAACTAGGCCCGTGAGCCACAATTACTGAGCCTGTGCGTCTGGAGCCTGTGGTCCACAACAAGAGAGGTCGCGATAGTGAAAGGCCCACGCAGGGCGATGAAGAGTGGCCCCCGCTTGCCGCAACCAGAGAAAGCCCTTGCACAGAAACGAAGACCCAACACAGCCAAAAATAAATAAATAAAATTAAAAAAAAAAGAATCCACCTGCCAATGCAGGGGACACGGGTTCAAGCCCTGGTCCGGGAATATCCCACAGGCCACGGAGCAACTTAAGCCCGTGCACTACAACTACTGAGTCTGCGCTCTACAGCCCGTGAGCCACAACTACTGAGCCCACGTGACACAACTACTGAAGCCCGCACACCTAGAGCCCATGCTGTTCAACAAAAGCCACCAATATGAGAAGCCCACACACAGCAACGAAGAGTATCCCCTGCTCGCCACAACTAGAGAAAGCCCGCTCACAACAATGAAGACCCAATGCAGCCAAAAATAAAATTAATAAACAAAAAAATAAAAAAATAAAACTATACTCCAATATAAAATAAAAACTTAAAAAAAGGGATGTCCCTGGTGGTGCAGTGTTAAGAATCCGCCTGCCAGTGCAGGGGACATTGGTTCAAGCACTGGTCCGGGAAGATCCCACATGCCATGGAGCAAATAAGCCCGTGCACCACAACTATTGAGCCTGTGCTCTAGAGCATGCAAGTGACAACTACTGAGCATGCGAGCCACAACTACTGAAGCCCACGTGCCTAGAGCCCGTGCTCTGCAACAAGAGAAGCCGCAGCAACAAGAAGCCCGCGAACCACGTGAACAGTAGCCCCCGCTCTCCGCAACTAGAGAAAGACCACGCACAATAACGAAGACCCAACACAGCCATAAATAAATAAATAAATAAATAAATAAATAAAAACTTTAAAGAAAATACGACAATACTACACGATCCACAGTTGGTTGGATATGTAGATGCGGAACCGTGGATACGGAAGGCCAACTATGGGACCTGAGAATCCTCAGATTTGGGTACCTGCAGCAGGTCCTGGAATCAATCCCCTGCACATATTAAGGAACGAATGTACTTACAACTTCTTTATTTAAATTAAAGTCTTAATTAACTAAACTGTTCAAAGAATGAGTTGTTCAATTTTCTTCTTAAACCAAGATTAACCTAGAAACTCTTTAGTTTGAACATTTTGAAGAATAAATTCCTAAAATACATTACCAAAATAATGTTGTGTATAAAACATGGATAAAGTATTTTCTCAAAATTTAGGACTTTTCAGTGTCTCCAGATTATTTAGTTATTGCAGTTAAATGCAGAAGTGTCGATGCAAGAGGCTGAGAAGTTGCTGTCTTGAATAAACCTCTGAACTTGCTTCCTCATATACAAAATGAAGGTATTACCCTGCATGACAGCCTGACAGTTACAAAACTCAAAACATTTAGTAAAATGCATGTGTGCTGGATAATTTGTTGCTGACTAGATGTCCACTGCCATTCCTTTTAAAGTCTTCCTTGCACTGCAAAAGAGAAGAAATTAACGTCTCCAGATTTCCCTCTGGAGGAAGTAATAGGTAGATACTTGGGTAGAGAAGCAGCTTCCTGGTAAGTAGTTTCTTGAGAACCACACACTTTGGTGCTACAAACCCAGAGTTCTTAAGATTTCCAGTGACTTCTAAGAAAAGAAGCAGCTTCCACGCTTAGGCTAAAATAATCAGTGATAGCTTCCCTAATTCCCTGAGCTCCTCCAAAGGTTACATAAGCCTTTAATTCCCCATCTTAAAACCCTGATGCTTGGAATTGAGTGACTTGTATTTTCCTAATCAAAATGTCATTGACTTATAAAGTGTGTACGAAAATACTCTACAAAATGTAAAAGACCATACAAAAGCATGGATTATTATTTCTACTCTCACTGACAGGAAATTTTCAACTGAAGTTGTTTTCTGGTAATCAGCTTCTACAAGCAAGGCATTATGTTAGATACCAAGAGATTGCCCTGCAAGAGTTTACAATATATGAGAATAACAAAAACATAGTATTCATAATGTAACTGTTACAAATCAGGAATCAACTGTGATGGTGGGTCAGAGAAAGGATGGATTAAATTTGACTTGGGAGTGGAAAGGTAAAAATCAAAAAAGGATTTAAGGAAGAAGAAAATTAGAGATTAAATAGAACTGAACACTAAAGGGTAGGAAAACTTCTCAAAGTAGAGATAATATAAGAAACTGGAAGAAAGAGCATGCTCAAAGAAACAAAGCTAGCAACTCAGAGACATAGATGGAGAACAAAAGGGATGTAACACAGAATGGCTTGCATGTATGTTGTGTGTACAAAGGAGAGGAGGCTGAGGCCAAATAATACAAGGCCAGAAAATTTAAACATTTGGACTTACTCCTATTATCCAACTTCAGATTCAGAGAGATTTATAGAATTTTATGCCCAGATAATAAAATCAGGCTGCTAATTTACCCCCACAACTAGAGCCTAATAGAATGAAAAACTAAACAGAGAAAAGAAACTGATCTTCCTAAAATGCTGTTTTTATCAGAGCACTCTTCTTCTCAAAAACCTTCAATAACTTCTGAATACCTGCTTCTATCAAGTCTCTCCATACCATGGTCCCCATCCGATTCAACCATATTTTCTAGCATTATCCAAAACATACAACCCTCACCAGATAGGCTATGCTCTGTATTATTTGCCCTTGAGCACAGCCAGAAAATGCAGGTGGAGTGACATCACGTCTGCTCAGGCTCCTATAACAAAATACCATAGACTGGGCAGTTTAAACAACAGAAACATATTTCTCACAGAGGTTATAAAGTCAAAGATCAATATGCCAGCTGACTGGTTCCTGATAAGAGCTCTCTTCCTGGTTTATAGATGGCCACTTTTTCACTGTGTCCTCACATGGCCTTTCCTCTGAGTATGTGCTCAAAGAGAGAGAAAGATCTCTCTCTCTCTTCTTATAAGGCCACTAGCCTTATTGGATTAGGACCTCACTCTTTTGACCTTATTTAACTTTAATTGCCTCCATAGAGACACTATCTCCAAATACAGTTTCACTGGGGCTTGGGACTTCAATATATGAATTTAGGGGGAACACAAACATTCACTCCATAACACACTGGGTTATTTCTGAGGCTAGACCTTAAGAGATTTTGCAACTTCTGTTCTTCTTGAAATACTTCCTCTATCATGTGAAAAAGCCCAGCCATTCCTACTGGAGGATGAGAAGCCACAGGGAAACTAAGGGACCCCCAGCCAACAGCCAATAGCCAGCACCAAATGCCAGATACTGTATGACACCACACTGGACCATCCAGTTTCAGTCAAGCTATCAGATAACTAGAACCACATAAGTGACCCCAGATGAGACTAGCAGAAGAACTGCTAGCTAAGCTCAGTCAAAACTGTAAATTATGAAAAAAGAAATGATTATTGCTTTAAGTCACTAAATTTGGGGACAGTGTGTTACAAAGCAAGAAATATCTGATATGGCATACCTTCTTGTTCTGCTTTTTGACCTAGACCTCTGAACTCTATAGGATTTCCCTCGACCCCTTGAACGACTTCGACTTCGTTTTCTTCTAGAGCCATAAGAAGAGCTACTGCTCGATCGATGCCTGCGCCTGAAATAAAATATAATCAAATGTTACTTGCCTCCCAAATATTATCAGATACTAATATGGTATGAGAACTATACCAGTTTGTATCTTCCCATCTACAAAGAATAGACAAAGGATGAAGACCCATGCACTGGGCCTGGGGGAAAACAAAACAAAACAAAACCCTTTGGGGGTTGAGACTCATAAATATATAACCACAAAGAGAAAAGTGTTTTATCCAGAAAAATTAAAAGCACAGAAACATACGAACTCTAAAGAATGTTACTCTCACTACTACATAAGTAAAATTATGAAAGTCACCTTCTATCATAAGAATGTGAGCGAGGCTGAAGATCTCTGGACCAAGATCTTGACTTTGACCTTGATTTCCTTCCACCTTTCTTTCGGCTGTATGTTCTACTATCTGAAGAACTACTTGAAGAAGACCGTCTACGGTGTTTCTTTTTTCTCTTGCTTCTGCTTTCTTCTTCAGTATCAGATGACCGGCGTCCCATTTCTACAGGTTTAAATTCAAAGAAAATTATTTCTAACATAATGGCACAATGGATGAAATTCAATACAGGAATTTTTTTAACTATGTAAAAATTCAAGGGCTTCCCTGGTGGCGCAGTGGTTGAGAGTCCGCCTGCCGATGCAGGGGACACAGGTTCGTGCCCCGGTCCGGGAAGATCCCACAGAGCGGAGCGGCTGGGCCCGTGAGCCACGGCTGCTGAGCCTGCGCGTCCGGAGCCTGTGCTCCGCAATGGGAGCGGCCACAACAGTGAGAGGCCCACGTACCGCAAAAAAAAAAAAATTTAACTGTCTTACTTAAAGTAAAATTTTAAATGTACAAGTCTTCTTAACAAGACGAGAAACAGCTCTAGTACAGTCTTCTAGCTCTATCAGTTAACTGTTTTTACAATTTATGAACAATGTAAACTTGTCCTAAATTTTTTCAATGTTTCCTAAAAAGAGTCAGCCCTGAGGACAGTTCATTATAACAATTTCCTCATAATTTAAGTTGCATTTATTGTTAATTATATGATATTTGGTTTAGGGATCAACTTCCTATATTCTCATATTTCCCTAAAGATAAAAGATATTTTATTATCTTTTAGAGTTACATTTTTCTAACTGAAAATTCTAAAATTTTAAATGGATAAGACCTCACTGGAGGACTTCCCTGGTGGCACAGTGGTTAAGACTCCATGCTACCAATTCAGGGGGCCCAGGTTCAATCCCTGTTCCAGGAACTAGATCCCACATGCATGCTGCAACTAAGAATTAGCATGCCACAACTAAGAATCAGCATGCCACAACTAAGGAGCCAGTGAGCCACAACTAAGGAGCCCGTGAGCTGCAACTAAGGAGTTTGCCTGCCACAACTAAGAAGACTGCCTCCCACAACTAAGACCGATGCAACCAAATAAATAAATATATTTTAAAAAAAAGACCTCATTAACCATCAACAATGTACAAACTGGGACTTCCCTGGTGGTGCAGTGGTTAAGAATCCGCCTGCCAATGAAGGGGACACATGTTTGAGCCCTGGTCCGGAAAGATCCCTCATGTGACAGAGCAACTAAGCCCGTGCGCCAAAACTACTGAGCCTGCGCTCTAGAGCCCGTGAGCCACAACTACTGAGACCGCATGCCACAACTACTGAAGTCTGCGCACCTAGAGACCGTGCTCCACAACAGAAGAAGCCACTGCAATGAGAAGCCTGCGCACCGCAACAGAGAGTAGCCCTCACTTGCTGCAACGAGAGAAAGCCCACGCACAGCAACGAAGACCCAACACAGCCAAAGATAAATAAATAAAAGTTAAATAAATTTTTTAAAAAACCGAACTGAATCAACGTCACTTGTGAAATTTGAGGGAGGAAATGTTAAATAATGTACCAAAGTTGATGAAGTACTGTTAACTAAAGTACCAAAAATGAAGTCAACTCTTTACACTACTATCTATATAAAGTGGTAATATAATCCTTCCAGAAAGCAATTAAGCAATTTAAATAAAGAGTCATAAAAATGTTGCTGGGCTTCCCTGGTGGCGCAGTGGTTGAGGGTCCGTCTGCCAATGCAGGGGACACAGCTTCGTGCCCCGGTCCGGGAAGATCCCACATGCCGTGGAGCGGCTGGGCCCGTGAGCCATGGCCGCTGAGCCTGCGCGTCCGGAGCCTGTGCTCCACAAAGGGAGAGGCCACAACAGTGAGAGGGCCGCGTACCGAAAAAAAAAAAAAAAAAAAAAAATGTTGCTGCTTTTCTGACAAAGCAATCCTATTTCTAGGAATATATCTGGAAAGTTTTTCTTAAAAGATATATTCATGAAGATATTCATTATAGCATTATTTAAAACTGCATGTACAGAGACTATAATTTAAGAAACTATGTATAAATAAGTAAGAGCAAAAATGAAGACAACTGATAATATTTAAGTGAGGAAACTGGGTAAATTTTCTCTTTTTTAATTATATTCTATATGGCTATGGTATATTTGTATATTTGGTATACAAAAGAAAAAAATTACAGAAATAGAATATAAGGTTTTTATATTTAGGCATTAACTTAGCTTATAAGAAGCTTACTTGTCTTACTTTTAAGTTATATTTTCATACACAATTTTATTTTTTTACTAAAATATTAGCTATCTTTCAATGTCACATAAAAGCAAGATCCATCTTATATAATAGTTAGGATAAATAGTTCATGGATCAGATAAACAAAAATCTCACACTTTCCTTTAATATTTACTCAAATTAAGTTAAATATCATTACTCTAAAGAAAGCAATACGGGCTTCCCTGGTGGCGCAGTGGTTGAGAGTCCGCCTGCCGATGCAGGGGACACGGGTTCGTGCCCCGGTCTGGGAAGATCCCACATGCCGCGGAACGACTGGGCCCGTGAGCCATGGCCGTTGAGCCTGTGCGTCCGGAGCCTGTGCTCCGCAACGGGAGAGGCCACAACAGTGAGAGGCCCACATACTGCAAAAAAAAAAAAAAAAAAAAAAGCAATACATTAAATTACAACTTTGCTTTCAGAACCAGGTGAGCCATCACTTCCCTGACTGTAATGCAATACAAGTTGAAAAATCACTATTATAACTCAATTCAAGACTTAAAGCTATTTACCTGAAGCCAGAATTAGACTTTAAATATAGTTCTGAACCTCAAAGTTGTTCACATTTCTAACATTTCACAGTTCAACAAAACAATGGGAAAACTTGGTTTTGAAATGTTCAGTAAATCACTAGCATATCTAAGCCAGTTTCCTCATTGAAAACAAAAGTGCACTGCATATAAGATCACCATGATCCTTTCCAGCTTTCAAAATACTATGATTAGGAAATCCTACATATACATATAGTATATATGTACATATATACATATATATTTAAATGTGTGTATATAATATCCATTTACATATTTATATCCATATATCTATTATATACCATATGTAACCACACATCTCTGTGTGTGTGTATTTTCATTAAGAAATTTGTACATAATTGAGTAATAGTGATCATTTAACTGTTCTTATTTCCTGTCTCTTTCTTTCTTTCTTGGTTTCACCTTTAAACAGTTAAGAATTTTCTTTACCCACAAATAACCATATAAATTAAGATGAGTTTTTATTTATTATCTGGTTTAACAAATACTAAAATTAGAGTAGAAGATAAAAAAGCATAAATGCACAAGGATAAAGAGACCAGAGGAGAAAACAACAGGAACAGTAGACAAGATATGTCAACAAATTTTTAGTAAATGAAAAACAGATGCAGGATTTAGAGCTAAGAAAGCTGAACATCAAGCAACTGCAGAGAGTTCCAACAGGAGAAAAGCCAATTCACATAGCAAAAATCAGAAAGGATCAGGAATTCGAGACACCAGATACCACAGCAGGCACAATGAGACACAGAACTAAAAAACAAGGGAATTGGTTGAAAGCCTGTAAAAGAAGTAATCTCCCAGGTCCCCCCTGCCATCCAACACAGATAAGTGACTACTATTCCCCAATCCCAGCAGGAGAGGTGGTTTATTTTGGAAAAATGATGAAACAGTGAAGCACCAGGTCCAGGAGCACAGTAAAAGAGGGCAGAGAGATGCTCAGCTAAAAGTTAAAGGGATTAAGTGAAAGTCTACAATCTAACAGTAAATACTATAGCCCTTTGCGTGCTTGGATCCAAGAATTCAGATATAGGATTCTTTTCTCCAAAAACTAAACAGTACCTGGAAGAAGATATATAAGTATTATGAAAGTATTATAACCAAGCCCAAACCTTGAACACAGTAAACTTTTTCTTTTTTTTTTTTTTTGGCCACGCCATGCAGCTTGTGGGATATTAGTTCCCCGACCAGGGATTGAACCCAGGCACCTGGCAGTGAGAGCAAGAAGTCCTAACCACTGGACCACCAGGGAATTCCCCACAGTAAACTTTTTTTCTACAAACTTTTTTTGTTAACTTTTTAGTAATTATACAACAAAAGAAAATCAATCATGTGATGAAAGACTTCATCATGAGACAGAAGCCAAACAGAAAAAAAAAAAAGCAACTCATAGTAAACCAGGAACATGCCAGAAAATGTTTAAAAAATCAGTTAATATCCTCAGAAATACATGAGAAGATGATCCAGCAAACAAGAATAGGAGGTACATCCATAGAACAGGAGAGAAAGCTTAAATTTTTTTTTTTTTTTTTTTTTTTTTTTTTGCGACACGCGGGCCTCTCACTGTTGTGGCCTCTCCCGTTGTGAAGCACAGGCTCCGGACGCGCAGGCTCAGCAGCCATGGCTCACGGGCCTAGCCACTCCGCGGCATGTGGGATCTTCCCGGACCGGGGCACGAACCTGTGTCCCCTGCATCGGCAGGCAGACTCTTAACCACTGCACCACCAGGGAAGCCCAAAGCTTAAAATTTAAACAAATGATAATTTCTAAGAAATTCAATAGGCTTAGAAGATACTATCAAAGCACTCATGAAAAGTAAAAAAATAAAAAGATAAAAAACAGAAGGTAAAAGAGGATCAATCCAGGAAGTCCAATATCTAACTGATATGCATTCCAGAAAGAAACAAAGCATAGAAAAGAGATAAAGAAAAATATCCAAAGAATAATTTTAAAAATTTCCAGAATTGAAAGATATGAATTGCCCTAAATCCCTGGGACAATGAATTTAAAGACTTACACCAGACATACCCCATAAAACTTTAGAAATGAGGAATACAAAGAAGATCCTAAACTTCTAAAGATAAAAAAAATGGGGAATCACAATAAAAGGCACAGGGCTTCTCAGCAGCAACACAGCAAACCATGGTGACTTGCCTTCAAAACTCTAAGTGAAAATTATTTTCAAACTACAATCTATATTCAGCCCAATCATAGAGCTAATATGAGATCAAAATAAAGACATTTTCTGATATGCAAAGGCTCAAAACTACACCTCACACTCACCCTTTTTTAGGAAGGTACTGAAGGATGTGCTCTACCAAAAGGAGAGAGTGAACAAAGATGACCCAGATTCAGAAAACAAATGGTCTAACACTTGAGATAGGTTAAAAAGTTCCAGGATTACAGCAGGCCCAGGTATAAGGGATACATCAATGAACAAGAGGGAAAAATCCTTGCCCTCAAGGAGCTTACATTCCAGTTTAACAGCAGTTCTCACAGTGGCTCTCTAGACCCCGGGGGTCCTAAGACCTCAGAGGATCCAACAAGTCGAAACTATTTTTATTATAATACTAAAACATGATTTACCTTTTTCACTGTGTTGACTTTTGCGCTGATAACGTAGAAGCAATGGTAGGCAAAATTGCTGGTGCTTTAATGGGAATCAAGGCAATGGGGCCAAATGGTACTATCAGTCATTGAATTCTTCACTGCAACACATAGTTTATAAAAAAATAAATAAAAAGGCAGTTTCACTTAGGAATGTCCTTGATAAAGCAGTAAAAGTCATTAATTTTATTAAATTTCAACGCTTGAGAACACATCTTAATATTCTGTGTGATGAGTTAGGAAATACACATAACTGCTGCTGCATAGTGAAGAACGATGGTTATCTTGAGAAAAGTATTTGTGCAGCTGAATTACAAGTTGAACTAGCTGCTTTTATCCTGAAACACTATTTATTTTAAAGAACTGACTATGATTATTCAGACTTGGGTATTTGACAGACGTCTTCTCAAAAATGAATTAAGGGAGTCTTTCACTTCAAGGAAAGTGTCAATTTGTTGCCAATGATAAAATCTGAGCTCTCAAGCAAAAATCAAAATGTTGGATAACTTGTATTTGTCACCATGAGATTGACAGCTTCTCAGCACTTAAAGATTCCTCTGATGAGATCAATGGTGATATTAACATATGGAAAATTTTTAAATATTATATAATGAAGGGTGTCAATATCTGGAAGATATGCATAACTCAGTGAACCAGTATTTTCCAACAGACCAATGCATGATGTCACAGAATCATATATGAGTAAAAAATCCATTCACAGTGCCAGACAGACCAATAGATTTTTTTTTTTTTTTTTTTTTTTTTTTGCGGTACGCGGGCCTCTCATTGCTGTGGCCTCTCCCATTGTGGAGCACAGGCTCCGGACGCGCAGGCTCAGCGGCCATGGCTCACAGGCCCAGCCACTCCTCGGCATGTGGGATCTTCCCAGACCGGGGCACGAACCCATGTCCCCTGCATCGGCAGGCGGACTCTCAACCACTGCGCCACCAGGGAAGCCCAGACCAATAGATTTTAATGTAAGCATGAAAAGGTCATTGATATAGTTTCAAATAACACATTGTAACCAACCTTTAAGAAACTACTTGTCAAGTTCTGGAGTAGTATTAAAGAAGTAATTATCTGAAAAGGCTATTAAAATACTACTTTTTCCAACAACGTATCTGTGTGAATCCAGATTTTCTTCATATCTGTGTGAATTCAGATTTTCTTCATATACTTCATTCAAAAAACTCATCACAATAGACTGAATACAGAAGCAGATATAAGAATCCAACTGTCTTCTATTAAGCCAGATAGTAGAGATTTGCAAAAATGAAAAATAATGCCACTTTTCTCACTAAGTTTGTTTTGTTTGGGAAAATATAGCTATTTTTCATATCAAATGTTATGTTACCAAGTAATGGATTTATTATTGTTATTTTTAAGTGGATTAATAAATATTTCAAATTTTTCTGGCTTAATTACTAGTAAGGCAATATTTCTAGATATAGCCCAGGTAGATAAAAGTTTGTAGGGTCCTCAGGACTTCCCTGGTGGTCCAGTGGATAAGACTCCACACTCCCAACGCAGGGGGCCCAGGTTGGATCCCCGGTCAGGGAACTAGATCTCGCTCGTATGCATGCTGCAACTAAAGATCCCGCATGCCACAACTAAGACCTGGTGCAGCCAAAGTAAATAAACAAATAAATAAATATATATTTTTTAAAAGTTCATAGGGTTCTCAGTAACTTTTAAGAATCTAAAGTGATCCTAAAACTAAAAACTGTGAGACCCACTACTCTAAGTTACCCACAGTCATTTCCATTCTCCATTTTTGTCCAGCTGATTAAGTCCCTATAGAAGGCATAAAGAAGTAGGAAAAAAAGAAAAGGACATACATCTAATTATGTACCTTGTTGGTGACCAAAAAAGAGATTGAGAGATGGGTGTAAATTTTTTCTATGTTTTAATATCAAATAACATAATTCGTCCATATTAGAAGAATGGTTACATTAACTCATAAAAGTTAATGGAAGATATAAAATCCTTCCTTAGAGCAACCGGGTGAAAAAAGTTAAAAAATCACTGTCATAAATCTATAAATATTTTTTCAAGTAACACATTTACATTTCAAAAAATCATGCTGAAGTATAATTAATCTCAATAAGAGAAAGCAAAAAGCCACTGCATTTCTTTATTATAGTTAACTTCAAATATTTATTCAGAAAAGAAAGTGAACACTAAGAACAAATCAGAGGTAGATCCAAAAACTGTCTTCTCTATCCATGACAGTACTGAATTCCCTAGATTCATACTTACCTCTGGATTTCCATAATGTCACTAGCATATAATTGAATATATTTGCTCATTCAAGTCATGGTGGTCAATTTATATCACACACTCCTAGTAAGGAAGAACTGTTTATATTTAACTCCATTGGTAAGGTATAACACATGGAAAGACCCATTAATAGCTCTTTCCGATAAGAGAAATGATGAATTGAGCACAGATTTTTAGGAATCCCAGAACTTAACGATTTTTCAATCTATCTGTAAGCAGAAAAGGCAACACAAGGACACAACTCCTAAGGCTCTCAGCTTTCTGTTCTCACTCTAGCCTCTATTACTTCCTGGTTGTAGTCTCACGGTTTCAAACCATATCCAACTACTCCCACTATAGAACTGAAGCCATGACATAATGACTACAGTAGGACGTCAATTTACAAAAACATCTTACTGTAAAGTTTAGGTGACCGATTGAAGATGTAGAGCCAAAATGTGTTCACTCAAAAGAGAGCTTAAAAGCACACACAAGTAGTTCCTTTGTCTCGTAATCAATAAAGGTAGAATAAGCAGTTATCTTTTTCAGAAAGCAGGCAGTTAAGAGAGAACAAAGATCCCTAAAGGACATGACAGTTTATAATTATTTCACCACTACTCATTCACAGTATATCAAACTATAATCTTTTTGATCTTGGACACATGACCAAAGGGGAGGGGGGAAGAACGGTCATTTCAATGGGAAATCCACCTCAAAGAGGTAGAGAAAAGTAAAAACGGGGTTAACACCATTTAGCATAGGAAGAAATCCACAAACAAGCACAGAACCACCCAAGGCAAAAAAAGAACTAAGGTAAAATTCTAGCTTAATGAGCAAAATAAAGCAAAACTCAAGAGATACAGAATTATCAAAACACTCCTCCCAGCACAACTAAAAATACGCAGACTAGCATCTTTTTAAAAAAAACATTATCAGTCATAGGAAATTCCTCTCACTGGTGTGAAAATGAAGGCAGAAAATATACCTATACATCTAATACAACAATCTTATTACACAAGTATTCCAACTCATAACACAACTCTGCTGAGACTAGTAAAGTTGGTAAGGCCAATTAACAGGTGCCAGCTGCCTTTATCTTTTTCAGTTTCAAACATTTTTAGCCCTCTTATTGAAGAACATACAGTAATAAAGTGCTACCACTTAGCAGGAAATCTCCTGTGTCTGCAAATAAAGTGAATATTTATAGACTCTAGGGCTAAAGGGGCTCTCAAAGGATACCCAGTTTCCTCACAGGGCTGCACCTGTCATATCTGCTCCAATCCTTAAACCTGAAAACTCTGCGTACCTCCTTCACTTAGAGCTTTTATGATTACAGAGCTTTTATGGTGGTTATAGAGCTTTTATGGTTAAGTCCAAAGATGACAACTTGAATACTTTTTTGTGACAACACGAGACATTTTAATTTATTTAACTACCTAGTATCTAGTTAGTTGAAATACAAATAAGTTACTGCTAATTCTGAAAATGCAAAAAAGAAAAAAAAATGGCCTCCACTGTGCATTTAAAGATATACAACCTCTAAAAGAGAAATTAAGGATGACCTAAAATCAAGAGCAGGCAACATGTATAACAGTGTATTATAACCTCTCACCAAAGGAAACAGTTTAAGGGTAGCCATATGCTCTTGGGCTATGACCACAAGGCCACAAGTCCTGAAGTCAAGAAAACAGATGAGCGTTTAAGGCGAGTATATTTATTTGTTAAGGAAGGAAAGTGTATTTCACCCAGCACTCTCTCTCCTCTCAGCGAGCGGGGGGGGGGGGGTGATGTGGCGGTGGGGGAGAGGCGGGGGAGGGAGGGCGGAGTTGGAAGGGGAGGCGGATTTAAAGTAGAGACAACGGAGTGGGTGGGACGGAGTACGCCAGGTTGCAGCCTCCCTCACGCTCCACGCTACCTATAGCTACTGACGAAGCACCGGTCACCCCTTACAAAACGAACCCAGAAACCCAAAAGCAGCTATCAAGGATCAGGGACTGGCGGTGTGGGTAGGGGTGCGAGAGCTGTTGAGGAGCGGAGGCGGAGAACAGGTGGCTAACTCTCCCTCACCACCTCGAGACTCAGGGCCTAGCCTGAGGCCTGCGACCGCGTACCACCCGATAGCTGCCACCCCCCTAAGGCCCCAGCTTGGTCCTCAAAGGTCAGACTCCGCCAGGTGCGAGGCGCCTGCGCACTGCGCCGCTCGGCACGTCGCCGGGCCAGCACCACCACCCCCACCACCCCCACCACCCACCGCAGCTGCCGCTGCTGCTGCCTCCCGTACACACTGCGCCAGGCCCGCGCCGCCTCAAGCCGGAGCAGGGCCTCGGAACCCCTCGGCTGCAGGAGCCGCCTCTCAGGCCCCGGACGCGGGCATTACCTGGATTCCGGCCTTCGGGCTTACACCTCCCGTAGACTTACAAGTGCCGCAGATCTGGAAACGTTTCTTCAAATCTGGGCGCCGCCGGCGTCCACAGAACTTACTTCAGTTTAAGCTCACCGCCTTCCTGGTTTCACCGCCAGGCAGCGTCAGCCGAGCTTTCGAGTGCATCGATGGAGGCTGCCAGGCGTTAGGAGTGCCGAGGGAGTAGATTGTCACGCCGCCAATTTTTTGTTTGGTGTTGGTTTTGCTTGCTTGATTATTTGAGTTTCTTGCTACCAAAAACCAATAAAGGTGGGGACTGAAAAGTATTATTGCCTTAGTAATCGTCGTTATCGTCACAGATAATCAGTAAACCAATCTGCATTATAGGAAGTTATATAGACACCCACACGTAGCAAAATCGATTATCTCACGCTGGGAGAGGAGGAAACTGGCCCAACAATAATAAATCATGGGAGTGTGTCTTTATAGCGTCAGAGTCGTGTGTGATTAAATTGTAATGATTTATTTGCAAAAATGCATTAAAAGTCGGCGTTTCTTCTGCCCTGAAGGTGAAGGCACAGGTTGGGCGCAAATTTTTTTCTCACATTAAAGTAACTGGTTGGTTGCGGAATGGGAGAAAACTGCCCGAGGCAGGGAAAGGAGGTTTCTTCTGGAAAATAAATTAAATGTATAGGGGGTTTTGTTGTTGTTATTTAAACCAATACAAATGAAAGCAATTCAGCATTTTCTGTAACTCATAGGACTTTATCTGTCCTTGCATGAACATCATTTTTTCCTTATTTACTATAAGTAAGCATCGATAAGGAGGTAAATTGTTGGCCTTGGTTTGGGTCGACTGTGAGAACCAACTCGTTCACAACTCCTGTATACCCAAGCTACAGTTTTCCACAGACATTTGAGATGGAGAAAATCACCTCCACAATTTTATTTCTCATAAGTGACTGTACCTTAACTAACCTGTTTTGAGGAACCATTTTAAAGCTTAACTACAGCCCTACATGTTTATTTTAAATAATTCAAGAGCCGGTGGAGGGGCGGTGGAAATGAACCTTTGGGGTCCTGAATTTTATTGGAAACTGTATATCTGTCTGCAGGCTGTCAACTGAACTTTACTCTCAATTTTTTGTTTGTTTGTTTGTTTGGTTTTACTAGAAATGCATTTTGAAGTGTCTTGTCTTCGGAAAATATTTGCTATTTAAAGAAACATCATTTGAACTTGGTGAGCATTTATTAGTATATGATTTCAAAACCAGGGTTTGGTGGGGGTTTTTTAAACTAAACTTCCCTTAGGCCAGTAGGAATCCGTGGTTAGACACTAAAGATCTCTCATAGCTCCATCTCATAGGAACGCCACTATTTGTAAATATACTAAGAGCAACACGCCAGAAAAATCTATGAGAAAATCTATTTCGTGTGAATTATACAACTATTGTATCCAAGTCTTCCCTAATTAACTTTAAAGTGTTCATCTTTCCCTCAAGCTTAGTAGATGGATTTTGAGTTCAGACTTAAAAGTCATGTGCTCGAAAGGGCAAAAAAAGTAGCTGGTGAGCCTCCTGATCCCTTACCAGACTTTTAATAGTGGCTGTTTTTGGAGCTGTTTGTGAATACACATTTGACACCTCAGTTTGAGAGCTATTTGAGCACCACATCTATTTAGCTGACCCTATTATTTGTCATTCTGCTAAATAACCTTAAAAACGGATTTTCATAAAGGATTAAAGTTTTATGGTTATTCCCCTCTAATAATATCAGGAGTAAAGTGGTCACGAATAGTAACCCAAGACTAACTGTAAAATCATGTTTCTAAATTCATATAACATTGGAAAGTGAGTACTTGAGTCTCTTTTGTAGTGTAATAAAAAGCAAACACTCGTGTAATTTACTGATACCTAAAAACTATTGATACTGGAAACTTAAAGATCTTAACTGTTTTTCCTAAAAGTAGCAATAAATGAAATGTTTTAAGAAGAAAAAGAAACTTTAGAATTCAAGAGAAAAAAGGCAAAGTAACAATTCTAAAGAGTGTGATTTCCATCTTCATTAAGTTCACTAACTGAATATTTTAATCTGAGTAGTGTGGTATGACATAAAGTTACGTATAGCTTCTATTTACATACATTCTAGAAACATTAATGTATTAAGTTGTAATTGTGTTCTCTTTTTACACGTTTCAGTTGCTTTGATGGAACTTCTCAAATGATCCGTTAACTCTGTGTTAATGCCTTAACCAATGGGTGGAAAATATAGGAATCAAAGTTCTATAATTGCTTTTATTTTTACAGAGTATAACATCCAAGAAAACGAACAAGTTACATTTAACATCAGAAAGACTGCATTAATATTCAGACTACTCAAAAATGTCCCCAAAGCCACACTTGAAGAGGTATATTTGTTTACACACCCAGGTAAATATAACTTTCCATATGTAAATATTCTTTTTTTCATATGTAAATATTCTTATGTGAGGGGTATATATATATGGCCACAATTCTCACAGCAAGCTTTGTCCTGCACAATACGGACAAATGACGCAGGAATATAGATGTGTCCTTCCATATAACAGTTTCGATGTAAATAGTCCAGGAATATATTTTAAATCGTAGCTTTGGGAGGGGCTTTTCCCCCGGCGAGCTTTTTTTTTTTTTTTTTAATAATCCACGGTACATAAATTAGATGGGCCTCAAACTTAACATCGATTTTTTTTCAAACTCAAAGAGGGATAATCATTTTCTTTTCAAAATTAGGAAATCAATTAGAATATTTCCCGGGATGCTAAAGAAGAGTTTCTGTAGTTCATTGTGGGAGGGGTCCGGGTGCAAAGAGTAAGGGAGAAGGGTGAGGGTCCTGAGACCTCAAAGAGGGAACGAAGTCAAACTGTCCTTGACCAAGCGCTAAGGAAATACTTTAAAATGGAATCTGTCAGGGAACAGCTGCTCGGGAAATGTGTTAAACAAACCAGCCACTTCGAGCAGGGTTTGTCCGTAGAGGAGTCGGCTCGGTCTCCAGGACGCGAATAATGGTGAATCACAAACTCCCCGGGGCAGGGAGTTTGGTGAAGACCCAGGCTCAGCTCTGGCCGCGGGCCCGGAAGCCCCTGAAAGGAGCTGCGTGCGCCTGAGAAACTGTAAAGGACCCTGACTCGGCAGGGTTGTGAAGCCAGGATGCTACAAGGTTTCGGGTCGGGGTAGCAGGGATGTAGGATCGGGATACCGGGTCAGGATGCAGAACTGGGGTCCCGGGCGCCTGATGCAGGGCAGGGTTGCCGGGCAGCAATGCGGGGCCGAGCAGTTGCGCTGCACGCTGACGCCCGGCGAGGACATAGGGTCGGATGCCAAGTCGGGATACCCTATTGACTCCAGGAGTCGCGCACTTGTCAGTTTCCTCTTGACCACGCCCCGGCGGAATAAGTCCAGCTCCCTAGTGTTTAAGTAAGCCGTGACACCAACGCAAAATCCACGCCTAATTAAATTAATTATGGATTCTTGTCATCCTGAATTAATGGCCAAGAGCGCAGGCGGCCGAGGTAGCTGAAAACCCGGACTGTCTGCCTCTTCTTCCCACTCCCTCTGGTCCCCCTTCACTGTCCTCACTCACACTCCAGCCCCAGCCAGCCTGTACTCCAGCCTTAATCAATCTCAATCTCTCTCTCTCTCCCTCACTCCCTCTCTCTCTCTCTCTCTCTCTCCCCCTCCCCCCTCACTCCCTCTCTCCCTATCACCCCCACCTCCCAACCCCCACTCCCCCACCCCCAGGTAGTGGCGCGGGTGCTTCCCGGGAAGGGTCTCCCTCCGAGTTGCGAAGGGGAGGTAATTTACTCAGAACAAGGGGCCGCCTTTGCGAAGTATAAATAGTGAGACTTCAAGCGCTGCGTTGCTATCAGATCTGAACTCTCCGCAGGAAGAATTGTCAAAGATCTTAACATTGAACAAGCGCGCTCCGGCAGGGAAGCATCAGTTCCCATTTCCCTCCCGCGGCCCCCGCCCCTTCCCTCTTCCTCTTCTTCCTCCTCCTCCTTCACCTCCTCCTCCTCCTCTTCTTACTTCTTTTTCTCCTTCTACTTCTCCTCCTCTTTCTTCTTTCTTCTCTTCTTTTTCTTCTTCTTTCTCCTCCTCCCACTCCTCCCCCACCCCTGTCCCATTGATGTGTTATTATTGGGGGGGCTGGAGCAGTAAAAAAAGAAGAAGGAAAAAAAGAGCTGGGCTCGGCTGGGAGACGTTGAGCGCGGGGCTGACGGGCATTGGCGGCGATGGAAGAACTTACGGCGTTCGTCTCCAAGTCTTTTGACCAGAAAGTGAAGGAGAAGAAGGAGGCTATCACGTACCGGGAGGTGCTGGAGAGCGGGCCGCTGCGCGGGGCCAAGGAGTCGACCGGCTGCGCGGAGCCGGGCCGTGACGACCGCAGCAGTCCCGCAGTCCGGGCGGCCGGCGGAGGCGGCGGCGGCGGAGGAGGCGGAGGCGGAGGCGGAGGAGGTGGAGGAGGTGGAGGAGTTGCAGGAGGAGGAGGAGCGGGCGGAGGAGCTGGAGGAGCGCGCTCTCCCGTCCGGGAGCTGGACATGGGCGCCGCCGAGAGAAGCAGGGAGCCGGGCAGCCCGCGGCTCACCGAGGGTAACGGCCTGACCCCCGGCCGCGGTTCCCCTTCCCGCCTTCCTGACTCCTTTCGGGCGGGAGAGGACACCAAGGCCCAGCGGGGAGGGGGGCGGGACGCGGAGAGGGCTCTTGGACCCCAGCTTTGGAAGCTGGAGTGAGGATGGAGGGGTGGGAGTCCGGTGGTGTGCACGGTCGTGGGTGGGGTCCGAATGTGTGTGCGGGGAGGGGGGGCGTGTGGGGTTTGCGCGCGCCCTTCTCAGATGCTCCCGCTACTCCCATTCCACCGAAACGCATTTTCACCAACGGGAGGATGGGCCCGCAGCCCAGACGGCCCGCAGGCGGATGGGGAAGTTCGCTGGGCCGGGCTGCGAAAGGGGGTACTGGCAGTAGCTGGGCCAGGCGGCGGGATTACAGTTAGCATCTAGCGCCGAGTTTGCGGGAGCCCCTTTCCTAGGCCCGAGAAAAAAAAGAAAAAGAGAGAAAGGGGACAGAGATACAGACACAGAGATTGACTGGGATTTCACCCTGGAGTCGCCCCGGGTTTCGTGCTGCCGCTGACTCCGCGAAGACCCTGGCTCCCTGGAATTTAGGGCCCCAAACTTCCCATTTTCTTTGAGCTGTGAAGGTAGAATGAGATCAAGGCAGGCTAAGGTTCAGGCTGTGCGCTGTTTCTTTCGGGAGATGCGTTAGGCTCCTTTTTTGTTTGTTTGTTTGTTTTTCGAAATTTTACTGCGTCGCATCATCCAGTACTCTGACTTTGTGGTGGGATAATCCTTTGGTGCCAGGAAAGTGTTAGGAAAAGGCTTTTTCTAAATGGTGGAGCGTCCTGTACCAATTCAAAGGAGTTCAACAATAAAATTAATTTGGCACTTGGTGCCTGCAGTAACTGGTGTGCTGCCATATTTTTCCAATTAAGGAAATATGTGGCATGCTTAGAATCACATATTTAAGCAAGCAATTAAGTCGTTTATAACAGTCTGTTCTTGTTTAGGCCAATAAGTGGAAATTTGGGGCCGAAATAGAGATTATATTAAGTCTGTTAATCAACTGTAAATGTGGACATCTTTCTCTTTGAAGCCCCAAAAGTTTGAGAGGCTTCCACTGTGGATGGCACGAAATAAACAAAGCCAAAGGCAGAATCTGAAAGATGTGTTTTCATATTTAAATTTCATTGTAATATCTGTGGAAATATTTTCCTATTAACTTGGCTTCAGTTTGTGCTATAATGTATCCACTTCTTCCCTAAGGAAGAACAAACGTCCACAACATGAACTTTGAGAAGTAGATATGCGGGAAACACTTAAGATCACGGTAACTAGAATGCCACGCTGGGCTGAGTTCTAGAGGTTCTTCTCCCAGACGGGGTACCAAGTACTCCTAAATTTGGAAAGTACTAGCATAACTGTCAGGCGGTCCAGTGCACCCTCCCGACCTGAGTCCCCAGCTCCAGGCCCTGGGTACACCAGCAGGCACCCCCCACGAAGTTAGGGTCTGAACCGTGGGAAAACAAAGTCCTGGGATTGTTGATTTCCAAGCTCAGGGCAAATATTAATTTGTCTGCAGGCCGGCTCTTCTGGAAATGATTTTTAACACCCATGCTGATTGGGATTCTGGGCTGGGAAGAACTGCAAACAGCCTCAATTATCCAAACTCAGCTTTTGCACCTTAAAAACCCAAGTCTCCGACTCAGGCGCAGAGGATGAAGGTTCCAGAAGGCAGCTTATGTTGATACCGGCTCCCCTGATCACGGTCCCTTGGCCTAAATATATATATATCTATCCACATCCCTCTGGTGTCCCTGTATGTTCACACTCGTGGAGCTCCTGTTTTTAAAGGGAGGAGAAGGAAGGACAGGAAAGTGGCAACGGATGTGTGCAAACCTAGAGCAGAAAAATGCATATTTTATTAAACATCCGAGCTGCTGGATGCATGAAAAGGCTTTGAGCAACCAATAGAAACCGAGGATCCCGAATGTTCCGCTTGAACCTGTTGATCTCTATGGGTTTAAGCGTTCAGGGTCGCGTCTGCCTTTCCAATGGGGAGGGAGAAAGGAGCGAAAGAGACAGCGGTCTGTTCTGCTGGCTCCTCGAAGCTGGTTTTCCGCCTCTCGGCCTTCCGGCCGGGTGTGGGCAGCGAGCCCTCCAGGCCGCCAACATGGCGTGGGCGCCTCTGCTCAGGCGACTGGGATTCGGCAGAGGGGACAGGGACTGCCTGACTGTCCGTGGGCCGTCCGCGGGATTTCGTCCAAGCCCTGGGTCCGCACAGAGCGCCCGGGAAAGTGGCTCCCAGTGCCATGCGGCCCCGGGGTCTTGTCCTCCGGCTGTGACCCTTCAGCCCAATTGTTCCCAAATTAGACAAGCAAGTTTGAGAGAGACAAGAGAGCCGGCGGCGGCCACTGCTGGCCTGACAACGGCCCAGCACTCTGGGAATGGCTGGTGTAAGAGGCCAGTCCGTGGCCTCGCCGCGCTCTCCTGCCAGCATCTCGTTCTGTGACCCGCCCGGTGCGGCGCTTTTGATTTCTGTGCGCGAGTGGGAGAGAGTGAATGCAAGGGAGGGTGAGTGGAATTGATTTGGTGTTCTCGGGGGAGGACAGGGGACTGTGGGCTGAATAGTGAGGAGGTGAGCTGAGGCCACAGTTGCAAAAGGGATGCGTGGGTGAATGCCCACCTTGCCCGCGGGCGGCCGCCCAGAGTTGATCTTTTCGCGTCTCCAGGATCCTCTTCCTCGCAGCCGGGTGAGGAACTGGACAGGAACTCCGGGAGGGGGCAGGATCCTCCATCCTTCTGGAGACAGATCTGGTAACGGCATTTGCTGTGTTGTTTTTGTCTGTGTGTGTGTGTGTGTGTGTGTGTGTTGCTGTGTGCGCGCGTGGACGTACGTGTGCGGTCCTGTTCGTGGTGCCCCCTCCAGTGTCCCCGGAGCCGAAGGATCGCAAAGAGGATGCGAAAGGGATGGAGGACGAAGGCCAGACCAAAATCAAGCAGAGGCGAAGTCGGACCAATTTCACCCTGGAACAACTCAACGAGCTGGAGAGGCTTTTTGACGAGACTCACTACCCGGACGCCTTTATGCGTGAAGAACTGAGCCAACGGCTGGGGCTGTCCGAGGCCCGAGTGCAGGTACCCGCCTGTGAGGAGGTCGCGGGGAGCAGAGGAGGGGCATGCCTGGGGTTGGAGAGTCGCCTGGGGTACACACGACGAGGGTGCGGGTCCAAATGTCTGGAGTGAGGTGAGAAGGGAAGCGATGTCTCTGCTAGAGGTCTTATTTTCCAAAGTAGATCTTGGTCTTAAAGCCTTTCCGTGCTCCCCCCGCCGCCCCGCCCCATCCCAACATATGTTCCCAGCAGAAGAAAGCTGTGCTGGGCTTGCTCCCAGAGTTTCTATAAACCACACCCCCGACCCTCGCCTCTCAATGCCTTTAATGTGGTTTAATGCTAATGGGCCTACTTTTATAAGCCTTAAAAAAATCCCACAGAAAACGTTTTATCTTCTGGATGCCTTAAAAGTTACAACGAATATTTTGTTCGGCGGAGTTGGGTTTCCTTGAGGGTCTGCTCTGGGATCTAGGTTTGCCAAGCGGATATGCCAATTAGGTTTATAGATGTACAGACTATAAAGAAAATTAGCAACTGTTAAGTGCACAAATTTACAGTCTGCCGTTAGCGGTCGATCTCAAACTGTGTGTGAAATAGCAGAGAAATAAATGCATTTGGTCACTCTTTGTTCTCTCACTTAACCAGGGAAGTGAACCTGAACCTACAGAAACTTGATTTTAAAACAATCCACATATCTTAATATTGACATTTCCAAAATCTGACCCCAGCAAGTGCCACACTCAATGGAGTTAGCATTGGGGCAGATTTTCTTTACCGGTTGTGGCGGTGAATGTAATGGGAAAAGTAGGCTTCAGGAGTGCTTAAGGGGAAAAAATTATATACATACATGCATACATATCCTTTTAGTTTTATGGAAAACGAATTTAAGTGTTTCAGGTTGTATTTCCACTCAAATAATAAAATAGGAGAAAATGATAGTCATTATTTGTTTGAACACATGGAGCAGTTTTAGGCCTGAACATCTGCAGCTGTTACAAAGTATCACTGTAACAGATACTCCCTAGGTCTCTGGGCTAGAGACCACCATCTGCAGCGAACTATGCAATTCTTATGGGGCTTCCCCGCATCTTGTAATAGGATCAGGACAAAAACAGAGCAGTCACTTTAAAGGGGAAAAGTAATAATAGGCTGCCTTGGTCATCACAGCATCAACAGCAGAGCCTTCCTTTTTAAGCCTCTCCTACTTTGCTCTGTGCACTGAGATCTCTAGAGGCTTAGCAACCCCTTAAAGACATGATGATAATTATTACAGTTGTGAGCATTAGTGTATCAGCTCCAACTCTTCTAGGGGAAAAGAGAGGCAAGAAGCCTCAGGCCATGTGAGGTACACAAAGGATGCCACCCTGGCATGAAATCCACCCTTCTACTACACTAAATGGCAGGGGAATTTTTGAAGATTTCCAATGACTGTGACACTTGCTTTCAAAAACAAGAAGAAAGCTCTGAAGCAATATTTTACTTCAATGTTTTTTAACATTAATTTATGAATCAGTCAATATGCTGTGTTACTGGAATATAATGCTATATTATTGGAGTATAAAAGCAAGCTTTATTTGAATTTCTTAAAATCTGCCATACTGCCTCTAAAAGTTGGCAAGTTTATCTAACAAGGTAATATCTGGGAGAAGATAGTATCCAGCAGTTACTTGATTCATACCCCACTCCCATTTCACAGAATGTTCTTCTTTTTTTCTCATAATAAGTGAACTTCATTGCTGGTATTTATTTTTTCATACTTTATTTACATTTTGATCTATCTTCTGGACACTTCTCTACTACCCTAACTGCACTCGGTGGCTTTCTCTATAGAAGCAAATTAGATTATCATGATAATGGCACAATTATTCTGCTACCATGTTACACTCTGCTGCACAGAGGAACAGAGAAATTCTAAACTTCTTTGTAGTGAGGCTTTTATGACACTAATTACCTCTTCCCCCACTCTTATCCCCCCACCCCCAGGAAAAAAGAAACTAAAAAACAGAGTCACTATTTGCTTTGGTGTTTGGTTTTTCTTGAAGATGAAACTAATTAATATTACAGGCTATTAATGAGCATATTCTTCTCAGGTCTTACTGGGCAAACATCTAAACCCATTATCACTTTAGTATCAGGTATCAGGGCGAGTTTTAGGCCTTGGGGATTCTAACTGTGGAAACATGAAACCGGGACTACAGTAATTTATCAAGAAACAACTTATCTCGCAAAAGTATATGAAATCTTTCTATTTTGTCATTTATTTATGTTTTTAACTTTGGAAATTAAGATTCTTGTATATAATTCAAAGATTGCTTGCTATATCTCCCAATCCTTGCCTAAAACATTACTCTGAGTCATAACATCTAGGTTTTATTTTTTCCTCCAATTTGTAGGTTTGGTTTCAAAATCGAAGAGCTAAATGTAGAAAACAAGAAAATCAACTGCATAAAGGTATGCTTCTCAGACAAAGAACATTTGATACTCTAAGTAAAAAGAGTATTAGGGGATGTTGTTATTATGAAGACAGAAAAGAACCTTGTCAAAGATAACTATGGTCCTTATTTAAAAATCTGCTCCGAAGGCAGTTAATGAGAGTCCTAAAGTTTGGGAGTAAATTACATTGCTTTTAATTTTGGCAGCAGTTTAGGAAGATAACAGTACAATTCCAAAGGAAATAGTTCTATCTTGGTTCCATTTGGAACCTTGGAAAACAATGCTGGACATGTTAATCTCACTTTATGGTGTTTTGTTCCCCCATTTTTTGCAGGCGTCCTCATAGGGGCTGCCAGCCAATTTGAAGCTTGTAGAGTAGCACCCTACGTCAATGTAGGTGCTTTAAGGATGCCATTTCAGCAGGCAAGTACAGCCCAGTTTCAACCTGTTTTTAACTGTGAAAAGACCTGGATATTTGCTTGAATTGTTGAACATCCCCTGTCTCTGAGCCCCAATATAGGTGTCTATACAGGTAGAGGATCAATTTTCAGATGATATAGTGGACCTACTCCCCTTTAAAAACCTATACAGTGTCAGGGGTCTACATGCCTAGTCCTTTCTGTCCTCATGGGAAACCCACAGAGGCCTGAGGGTGGCAATTGGTCCTTTAAAAATGCACTAAAGATTGCACTTGGGTAGAAGAGGGAAAAGCCTTCTGATTAAGATTTTGTCAGATCCAGTACAGAGGTTAGTCCTAAGGTGTTTCTAAGGCAACTGTCTAAATATTTTTCTAGGTGTTTTCTATCTCTTATTCACATTAAATGTCTCTGACCGAAGATAAATATAAATAAATAAATACATACATACATACGTACGTACATACATACATACATACATACATACATACACTCCCAGCTCAGACTTGATTTTTTAAAGCTGCAAAGCTTCATATCTAGTAGAGAGGGAAGCACTGGTCTTCCCAGGGACACCTTGCAGCTGCAATCTATTTCTTATCCATACAGAAACCTTTAAGACTATATTTTAAAAGTACAGTCTGCAGCAATGACTTAATCCTGGGAAATCCCAGTGCTCTGAACTCCCCATTCTCCAAGCCTAAGGGTGCAATCCTTTCCCAACCAGTGCCTGACCTTCCCCATGGCCAGGCCCCCTTCTCCGTAGGACTGTGAAGTCATGAATTAACTCTCAGATGCCAGTGTCCTGGTCGGGGGAGACACCTGGCTGCACCTGTGTATTGAGGGTTAGTATCAGGCAGATCTTAGCTCTCCTAGCACCACTGGATTCTGGTATCCTGATGCTAGGCTTTTGAAGCAAGAGAGAATGACTGGAGAGAGAGGGGAATCTTAAAAGGAGACCCTTACTACTCAGAAGGTGATCTCCTAGTCTGCAGCATCATCATCAGCTGGGAGATTGTTAGAAATGCAGACTCTCTGGCCCTACACTAGACCTTCTGAATCAGAATCCACATTTTAACAAGACCCCAAGGTAATTTTAATAGCAGTAAATGTTAGAAGTACTAACAATTGTGCCAGTTGTGATGAAGATGCAACAACTTCCCTAGGTGACATTTTAAAAGTTTTGTAATTTGCTTAATGGTACTTCAGTGTTTTAGTAGCCCGGTAAAAGGTGTACGACAGCATCAAAAGAGGAGGGTAATGATCCTCACCCCGTCGTCTGTCCAATATACATTGTTATTTTCAGGAGGGTGATGTATTAGCACAATAGCAATGTCGCCTTCTGACGGACCCAGCTCCCGAGGGGGCGGCCACAATTCCTGCAGACGGGAGTCCCTGGGACTCAAGGGGATAGGCCACACTGAGCTAGTTGCAGAGACTCAGGGTCACTGGAATATCCCTGTGGCGCCCCAGATTCAGTAACAGACTGATAAGGTCAGCCAAATGCCCCTTTCCCGTCCCCTGCCCCAGCCTTACCCGAGCTAAGCTGGACGCCGTTAATGCTCTGTTTCTATTCTGTTGTCACCCTAGGATAGTCATTGCAACGTGACGCCCTTGTCCTTTCAGGTTCAGGCGCAGCTGCAGCTGGACAGCGCCGTGGCGCACGCGCACCACCACCTGCACCCGCACCTGGCCGCGCACGCGCCCTACATGATGTTTCCCGCGCCGCCCTTCGGACTGCCGCTCGCCACGCTGGCCGCGGACTCAGCTTCTGCCGCCTCTGTCGTGGCTGCCGCAGCTGCCGCCAAGACTACCAGCAAGAACTCCAGCATCGCGGATCTCAGACTGAAAGCCAAAAAGCACGCGGCCGCCCTGGGTCTGTGACGCCAACGCCAGCGCCAACGTCGCGCCTGCAGCGCGGCGCGCAGCCTGCACGCCCTCCGAGCCCCGCTGCTTCTCCGTTACCTGCTCCGGACCTCGGGAGCCGAGCCTCTTTCCACCCGCTGATCGCCCCTTGCCCCATTCCTCATCCCGAACTCGGAGGGCGTGACCTGGGGTCCCAAGAAGGGCACCAGCTCCGTGGCTCCTGACCATTCACCTACCCAGGGGCCTAGAATTTGGCTTTGTAGGGCTGGGTTTGGGAGGTCTGGAGAGAGACTGGACAAGGGAGTGCTGGGACAGCGGACTGTGGCTCACGGCAAAACTGCGACGGTGGACTCTTGCGTAGAAATAAAAATCCTGTTAATAAAAAATGAAGGGATAAAAAGTAGAAAAGACAAACCAGAGATAAATAGAGAAAGGGAACTTATTGCTATTCGTCAGAAGCTGAAATCGGAGAGAGAACCAAGGAACAAAAAAGAAAATTTTAAAGTATTTTGTACATTAAAAAATATGGAAAAAGAACCTTGACGAATCTCGAGAGAATTGGGGCGGCGGTGGGGCGGGGGGGAGTTACCAACTTAAAGTGTATGTTTTTTAAAATGGGCTAAGAAGGCAAAACAGAAGGAAGAGGTATACTTATTTAAAGAATTAAGATGAAAAAAATGTACGCAGCTGGGAAGTTCACAGGTTTTGAAACTGACCTTTTTCTGCGAAGTTCACTTTAATACAAGCAATTTGATAAGAGAGGCGGGCCTCCTTTTACGTTGAATCAGGTGCTTTGAGTTAAAAACCACCACGTGTGGAAGAGCAAGAAGAGGGAAGACAGTATAAAAACGAGGAGAGAAAAAAATATTAATACAAAAATGATACCACAGACGATGATTTCTCTGAGAAAATTATTATGGCAGAACTGTCCGGACTGCTGACAGTAAATTCCGGTTTGCATGTTACTTGTATTCCATTGATGGTGTCTCCCCCCTCCCCGCTTTACTCACATGCACTTAACTCCATTTTCATTTTCAGTATACAAACAATACCCAAAGCATCTGGAAATTGATATATATATATTTCTATCTATATTTATTTTTGTCCCGTCTTTAATCCTGGGGGACAAAAGAAAAAAGCCTGAAGGGCAAAAAAGTTACACTCTGATTGTCCCAAGACAACAGAGGCAGGTAGAAAATGTGGGAAAAGGAAAAAGAAAAGATAAGTGAAACGGTGAAGGTACAGCGCCTCACGTGGTGCCTGATACATAGTGGGCGCTCAGTGTTAAGTCCCCTCTCCTCCCCCTTTTCTTGTATTCCCTCTTGCAGATTTCCTAAAGTCCTATTTGAGGACAGTGCTTTATTTCCCCCTCTCTGTCCCATCACACTCACTTTAAACAACACCCAGATAGATACAGGCACTAAGTTTGTGTAAAATATGTTGATAAACACGAACAAAGTTTATTTTGGCTATAACGTGTGAACTGATAGTTGACTTTCAACATTTGCATTTTATCTCACAAGGGTGTATATTCAAGTAATATTTTTGTTTGTCTCAATTCATGTAGCTATTTAAACTGGGATACCCTGGACTAAGCAATCTGTATCCCAATTCTCTAAAAAAAGCCTCCTTAGTTTTTTTTTTAATCCCTTATACAAGAACGAGGAAAAGCTCTTTTAGCTGAACTTTGGTATGCGGTTGAGCTTTGTAACTATTTGTTCTCCATGAAAACAAAATTATTTATATTTGCCATATTTTTTCTAGTGTATTAAGTTATTTTAAACAAAAGAAGATTCTGTTATTTCATGACGTGTTGTCGGTACAAAATGTTTCGGTCTCACCTCTGTTAAACCTTTTAAATAAGTGCCAAGTTATTAATTGAAGACACTTTGCGATCAATTGAATGAAAATAGTATTGTTTCATTTGATGGGGTTCGCGTCATCTTTGTTCCTGTTACTATTAAACTATCCGGGATAGTCTTTCTTTCTTCCTTTTTGATGAATGTGTGTGTGTCTCTCTCGACTATACCAACTTGGAAAAGCGCTTGCCTCTTCTCCTATGTGCGGCAATCAAGGGACCGGACCGTGAGAATGGTGGCTCTGTGGCTCTCAGAAGCCCAGAGAGAGAATGCCCCCCGCCCGCCCCATTTTATCCACCCAGCACAGTAACCGGATTGATTTTACACATCAATAAAGGAACAGATAACATGTAGAATAACATAGAATAACGCCCTTCCCCAAGACGGACTCCCGTTCTTCATTCTGCTGCACTTTCGCCCTTGAAGTTCATTTGGGGAACATTTTGGGGAGGAAGGAAAGCGTGATCACGCGATGCGAAATCCACCTGGGTTAATTGTGGCAAGACAGACACTTGGTCCCAGGTCGCCGACCCTCCCCAGAGTCGGTGGCGGTTTGGGAGTAAGATAAGAGCCGCGAAGCGCGGCGGGGGTGCCGGGGAGAGCGGGTCCCCCCGCCTCCCACTTCAGTTTAGCGCTTTGGCCCAAACAGATTTTTCGTTCGTTAAATTTAGGGAAAGGTAGAAGCTAGGATCGTGGTTAGGAAAAGCCGGGTCTTAGCCGTCCTCCGGATACCGAGGAGCCCCTCCCTCCCTCCCTCCTCCTCCCGTCCCCTCTCCCGGAAGAAATACTGCCTACTAAGCCCGAAGGCTCTGCCTGTTTGGGTACAGACCGTAAAGACCCGGGACAGGACCTGACCTTCCCTTCCCTTCCCTTCCCTCTCGGACTCTTGGGATAGGGGACACCCTCCGCCAAAATTGAGGGTGCCCCGAGTGTCCCCTGGGGCCCCCTAGGGAGCGGAGGATGCGTAGAGGAGACCTTCCCTGCGACAAAGCCCCGTATCCTCGGGCCTTGCTCCCTCCTCCGCAACCCGGCCCTCTCCCGGGTTGAGCTCGCTCAAAGCTGTTCCTCCGCGTAGACGTGGGTGATATGTTTATTTTCATCTTTTAGTCTTCAAAGACCACAGAACAGGACTTGGGCCGTATTCAGAGCTCAGGCCTTGCGGGTCTTTTACTTGACAAGCGTCCCTAGTTTTCATAATAAACATCTGCTTGGGGGCGGGGTGCGCTTTGAAGCCGCCGCGCCGCGCCGCGCCTCCCGCCTGGGCCGGTGGCCTCCGGCTGGCTCCCGTCGGCGCCGGGGTCCAGGGTCCGAACGGGCAGGCTCCAAGCCCCAACCCTAATCCAGCCCCCGGCGCGGGCTCGGACGTTTCCCCGGACACCCCGAGGGAGGTCGCAGGTCACGGGAGAACTTGGGGCCGGGGGTTGGCAGTTCCGTCCGGGGCCCAGCCAAGGGCGCGACCGACGCGGAGCCCAGCCTGTCCCCGCAGCTGAGCTGAGGGAGCCTGAGGTCAAAGGAGGCGTTGCGTCCGGGCCGAGGCCGGCCGGGCGCCAGGCACCGGCGAAGGGGCGCGGCAGCGCGGCCTACGTCGGCTGGAACGTTACCGGCTGCCGGAGCCGGCTGGGCTGGGCGCGGAGCCCGCGGGGATGGGGTCCTGGCGGGAGCGCGGATGGCAGAGGAGCCCGCGGACGCAGCCCGGTAGGGCGAGAAGAAGGAAGGCCAGTTTCTCAGCCCCGTCGGCTGTACCTGAGCCAGGCGCGGTCGGTGAGACCGGCGTCAGGGCCGCCCGCGGCGTCCTCGCCTCCTCCCGAGACCGCTCTCCCGAGACTCAGCGAGGACCAAGGCCGCCTTTCCTTTCCCATCGGGCCGGTCCCTCGGGGGTCCAGCCTCCCACAGGCGCCCGAGCAGAGCCCGCTTTCCCGGAGTGCTACGGCCACCCGGGCAGGCGCTTGGGTGTGTGAACAAGAGGTTCCAAAACCCGAGTTTCCAGAGCCACTCTGAGAAGTGGTCGGAGGAAAGCTTCACTTTAAATTCAAATATGCCCCAACATGCATGTTGCTTTGGTCCAAACTCAATAATCGCAATAAATAATTAAAATTTCCCCCAGTTCCCCCAAATCTTTCAGGGTGTGCAAAGCCTTCCCAAGCTATAAAATCCCTGGGGCAAACTGAATTAAAAGAGCTTACTCAAAACATCATTAGTGTTAAAGACCCTATTATGCAGGAGGCCCATTGAGATCGCAGGCCTTAGCTTGAAGCTGAGCTGATAAATATCTATTTTGAGTTTTCCCCCAGATTTGTAACTTTTTAGATCCTCAGATGGTAATACTTTAGCATAATGCAATGCTCAAATTTCGGAACTATTTTGATTTCTGAAAAATGCTTTTTTGGCTTTGGTGACATGGGATCCTGTTATTTTTTCACAAATCAGTTTACATCATAAATTGCAAACATTTGCAATAAGATCTCAAGATTGTTTATTTTATGTAACCTCAAGCACTTGACTATGTTAAACACCAGTACAGAAAGTCTGTGAAATCAGTTTAATGTGTGTGAGGGAATTAAAGGATCACTCCTTTTCATCACACAAAAAAAGCATTTAAGATTGTTTTGATTGTCAGTCTCCCAATTTTTAAACAGTCTTACAATTGACTATTAATTTTAGAGTCATTCCGTGCAAAAATAATTACTAAAGTTATATCCTGCTTCAATTATATGTTTCTGGGCAGAAGAAAATGGTATTCTACATTGGGAAATGGGTGATTGTTTTCAATGTTATATTATTTTAAATTATTTTAGTTCAAATGTAAATAAAGTCTGCTAATTCCAAGGGGGGGAAAAGGCCTGCAATGGTTTCTTAACATGCTGTTAGAACAGTTAGTCAAAGTGCATTAAAGGAATGTCACAAAACCAGAAATAATAAATATGTCATTCTAATGAGAGCGTTAACTTATGGATAATTTATTCAAGGTAGTTTTTACATTTCACATGGAATCTCTTATTATGACCTGCCTGAGTACTGTGATGCTTGTTCTTCAAAATCTAATTTATATAGGCTTGAGATATACATAATTTATAACTCCTGTTGATATATGTATACACACCACGAATTTTAAACCTTTACAATATGCTTGCATGTTTACTAGCATGTTTTCAAGACGACTGGAATAAAAACATAAAAAGTGTTAAACATTATATTGAAAGCATGTGTGAAGAAAAAGTAGTTGAAAATTAACAGTTAAAAAGGATTAGATAATTTTCAAGCTCAGATACAGAGTGAACACTGAAGTATTTCAGACAGGGAACATTCTTGTATAAGAAATATGAAAATCTCTAAGAAAGACTCACAGATGTGAGCTTATAACACTTCTGATACCTCGGTAGTCCTTTCATGTCTCTAATTCACAAAACAAAATATCCTCAAGTCTTGGGGTATTTTGTTTTGGGTATTTTATGTGTCAGTCAAGGTAACCATCGCATATGCCTTCAGTACAGGAAAATTCAGTATAGTACTTACATGGAGTTCTATTGGCATGAAGAAAGGTTTTAGAATATAATCAAATAAATCACATAGGAAGGAGTAAACACACCTTCTCCCCCTTTGTTGACAAAGGCTCACATGTCCTGAGTAAAGATCTTTATAGATTCTTATTCAGGCAGAACAGAGCAGAATAAGTTAAGGGCATGGACTCTGGAGCCAGACTTCCTGGATTCAAACCTCACTGCTGCCATTTACCAGTCCTGTGATTTTGGATTAGTTCATCTCTCTGTGCCTCAGTTTCTTCATCTGTAAAATGCAGATAAAAACAGCATCTCTTCTGTGGGGATGCTAGGAGGATTAAATAAGTTAATATTTGAAAAGCCCTAAGAACAGTGGCTTGCACTTATGTATACTACCACTATATGATATTTATTTTACTGCAAAGGCCAGTAGGCATTAGTTCTTATAATAAAAACCTTACAAGAAGAAAATAACAAAGTATGAAAGACAGGGAATAACTACTTCTCTGTTGTGGGCTAGAGGAAAACTTTACCTACTAGTTTGTGATTCCAGCTAATTGCTTAGCCTCTGTGAGCCTCATCTGGACGATGTGGCAAATGTCACAGTGCAGTTAGGGGGTTATCTATAAGAGCAATTTGGAGATTGCACAGTGCCATATACATGACAGATGGTATTGTTACTCTGCCATGTGCGGCTAATAAGGTGAGATATCAGGCATGGCACTTGCCCTCAAGGGGCTTACCATCTTGGGGGAGATAGTTCATAAATACATATGATAGTGTTAGGGAGCATGTGCTAAATGCACTTGCTTAAAGGCATTCAGACACATCATATGCGTCTGAGTAGCCATACAACACATGTGGGGCCTGTTGCCCTCTTTTTGGAAACTGAACCTTCCTTGGAAATGAGTAGCCTTATAAAGAAATGGTGGAGCGACACCCAGAGGTTAAGAAGCACACTTTGTTGGAATAAATGCATACCATATGTTGCCATGGTTTGTGTTCCACAGGACCATCTGCGTTTTCTTTGGCTGGCCAAGTTTGTAGAGCGTTAGCAGTGAAATGCTAAAAGATTCAAGGGCTGCTGACCAACGATCTTTAATAGCAGTTTGAAAACACATATAATACAAAAGAAGAAATGTTTGATTACTATTGTAAGGACATGTAAAATGAACAGTTGAGTCCTACTTACAGTAGGACTATGACTAATAGTCCTACTGTATATGTGCAGTATATGTGTGTAGTATATGACTAATCTTTTTTTGAATATTAGCACTTTTATTTTTAACAACCAATGAGGATTTTGCTAGAGAGAAAGCTACTTGTCACTAATAAAGTAGGTTGAGTATATGACTAATCTTTAGAGGCAGATTTTCCTGAATTCAAATCTCAACTATATCACCTATTAATTGGATGTGAAGTTTCAGGTAATTTCTTAGCTTCCTAGAGCCTGGGTCCTCTTAGTGTCCTGTTACACACACCTTGCAGGTTGTGGGGATCAAATAAGATAAGACGTGCAAAGTGGCTGGCATACAGTAAGTGTCCACCAATGCACTTCTCTTCTCTACTTTTATTATTTGTCTTTCAAATTATTGTTACATAGAGAGGATCTTGAATTTACTTGTCTGTGTGACTAGAGACAGTGTTGTAAAATAGTAGGAGGTGGTGTGCATATTTATTTCACATCCTCAGTGTGAATACTGATTATGTGTGTATATGCTGTGTGGCCTGGAGTTTGGAATAAAACTTTCTTCAAATCTTGCAAAGCTTTTTTTACATAGAATTTTTGAGGGACTATGACTTTAGAGCTGCTCCTTTGTGTAGAATAGAAAGGGTGCTCTCTTTCTTCCTGACTCAAGGCGTTCTTAATGCAGAGGTTACCCAGAGTCCCTGACCTTCAGCCCCCTATATTCTGGAACGTCAGCATACAACTTGAGACCTGGCATTAAGTCTCAAATCACTTTGATATTAGATCGATTCTCCTTCCGTTTGCTTATTTATTGAATACATCTTTTTATGTTTCCGTGCTAAGGAAGAAGAAAATAAACTACCCTTAAAAATGATTTAAAAAGTCTATCAACCTATCCAAAATTTCAGTACTCAGGCTACATTGTGTTTTGTATTAGGTTAACTGGCATTAGTGGTTTAAAATGTAATTACCTATCTTGTGGGAAAATATATTCATTTACTGAAATTCTCACCTGTCAGCAGTTGTGTTTCTTTTAAGGTGTATATAGTTTCCATTAAAACTAAGTGTCACCTGATGCTCATTTAAAAGACTTGAGTACCCACCCTGGGGGAGTTTTAGTTCTAGACCTCCTTCCAAAACTTTTTAGAAGGTGACATTAGGTAAAACTAGCCATCAAAAGAAGGTTTGGAAAGAGAGAGGCTGGTCCTCCAATTTGCTTTGGGAGTAATAAGGAAGTGTGATAGACCGAATAAAGATACCTTCAAAGATATCCACTTTCTGATCCCTGAAACTTGTAAATAAGTTAGCTAATATGGCAAAGGGAATGAGATTGCAGTGGAATTAAGGTTGCTAATCAGCTGACCTTAAAATAGAGAAAGTATCCTGGACTACTCAGGTGGGCCCACTGTATTAAAAGGGTCTTTAAAAGTGGAAGAGGGAGGCCAAAGAGGAGACTCAGAGAGAGATGTGACTAAGAAAGAATGTCACAGAGATGCAACATTGCTGGCTTTGAAGATGGAGAAGCCAAAGGGTGCAGGTGGCCTCTAGAAGGCAAGGAAAGGGATTTGTCCCAGAGCTTCCAGAAGGAATGTAGCCCTGCCAATACCTAGATATTAGCCCAGTAAAACCTGTGCTGGACTTCTAACCTATAGAATTGTGGGATAATCAATTTGTGTTGTTTTAAGCCACTGCGTTTGTGGAAATGTGTTATAGCAGCAATAGGAATTCAATACAGGAAGTTTCTGAGCTGTTTTTATGTATAAGAGACTCTGGTCATTTTTTAAGGCCAGGGGGCCTTTTGAGTCTGGTCCATAGCAAGAGTCCTCCAAAACTCAGGGCTGGGATGCTTTGCTATACCCTAGAGTATGATCTTACTCAAGCATACAGATCTCCATATGCCATTCAGCAGAGTCCCCCACAAATCTCTTTTACTGTTATGAAATAAAGAAATAAAATAGAAATATTTCTTTCTATAAAAGAAATCTGCAAAATTGTGTATATTCCTTTTTGAAAAGTAAGCCAGCTATTAAAATTCTTGTCCTGTTTTATTATCCTTGTCCTTATTGTTCCAATTTCTTCTTTGTCATCTTCTGCTTATTTTTTACTTTTTAAAACGCATTTAATGTAGGGGAAAGGACTGTTAGTTTCAAGGCCTGAAGTTCTTTGCTAATGCACTGAAAGGGGACAGCCAGAGCAATCTGAGCTTGTCTGTCAAGTTGGTCAAGGTGGAGAGTAATGTGGTCTGGGGTTCCCAGAGCCCATTGGACCTTTGACCTTTTCTGCTGAGACTATTGATCTAGGCTAATAGTTAGCACCGGTTATGCTGTTGGAGTTTTGTGCCTGTGTATATGATTCCTCACTGAGTACAAATGAAGCTCCGACTAACTCAGAGGGTAACTGGTCCTTTTTTAGTTTTCCAAGATCAGGGAGAGGAATTAGAAGAGATGGGTCCTGACAGGCAGGGGGAGGATTCATTTCTGGAATGTTTGCAGTTGTATCAGCAACAAAGCAGTGGATCTGGGCACAGAGCTGATTCTATCTCTCACGCTGTTAACTCTGCTCACCAGAGGGCTGAGCATGGAATCAGGTGGGGTTAGGAATTGCTGGACAACATTATAATTTCTAAGGTTAGTGGACCAGTGAGGTGGGTTTAGCTCGGTCCTACCTACTCTACCCCTGCCCTCAGTCCCCACCACCCTCAAATTTATCATCCCACCTAATAGGGTGCAGAATGAGATAGACAGTAGGTCAGTGGCCTGAATACATGAAGAAGCTTGGTTATGCTCTTTGGCTGACTGAAATGTAGGTTACAGAACAGGTGAGAAAAATTTCCCAAATACTCTCAATTCCTATGACCCTCTCCTTACCAGCTCTTCACAATTCAAGGGAGTTCTCTTTTTCTACCTGTTCTATGAGAAGCACTCATGTTTTCATCTTGAGCAACTTCCCACCTCTTCCAGCTCCTTCTTCTGTCCTCTTCGTCTCTCCCAAGCCTAGTTGTACATAACTCATTTATTCATTCACTCAACAGATATCTATTAAATTCCTACCATGTACTTTGGATTCTTTTCCCCTTTCTACTTTAACCTGTCAGACTTTTCTGCTTTCTCCTTGGAGTTTGACATTGTTGGAGCAGTGGGGTTGAAAGAGAGGGAAGGGTAGGGTTGCCATGGGGATGGCGATGGGAGGCAGGCAAGTTGTAAGCGCAGAAAGACTAAAGAAAAGAAGATGAGTAAGTGGGCTAAACTTAGGAGACTCACTCACCAAACTCTGTGATGTCCACATATTATATGCTGCAACAGATACTTAATAAAGAATAATCCCAGGAATGATTTGGGATGCTTCTGTTTGTTTCACAGAAGATATTCATTTGTCACATCCCAGTACAACTTTTTAAAATATAGAACTAATTCATTCCTTAAACATTCTTTTAAATCTTAAAGAGAGAAGCCTAATCATAGTAAATTAAGTTCAAAGCATTCAATAAACATTTGAGCATCTACTGTAGGCCTGACGCTGATGGTCAATAGGAGACAAGGAGGAAGATAAAGACGGTCAAGGGGAGGTGGACCGTCTTGGAAATATCTGTAGAGCTGGGAAGAGGGAAGTATGCTTTTGCACTGGGAAGTGGGTAGTAGCTAATGTGGGGATATCTCCTCTTGGGGTGTGTATTCAGGAAATGAGACCTAATTTAATTCTTAAAAAAGACAAATAGGGCTTCCCTGGTGGCGCACTGGTTGAGAGTCTGCCTGCCGATGCAGGGGACATGGGTTCGTGCCCCAGTCCGGGAAGATCCCACATGCCGCAGAGCGGCTGGGCCTGTGAGCCATGGCCGCTGAGCCTGCGCGTCTGGGGTCTGTGCTCCACAGTGGGAGAGGCCACAACAGTGAGAGTCCTGCGTACCGCAAAAAAATATAATAATAATAAAAGACAAATAATACTCAGCAGTACTCAGATTTTCTTTCCTAAGTTATATCTTAGTACTAATAATTATATAATGTGTATTAGGAAAATTTTTGAACTTCTTTAATTTATTCACAACTTTTCTTCACCTTTTCTTCTTTTCCTCCTGCTTTGGCTTTCTTATATCGTTTATGTAAATCTTTTACAAATGCCCTTGAAATATATTCAAATCTAAACATTTTCTGTTCCCATTTATCTCTTCTGAATATTCACTTCTTAATATGTGTGATTACAAATAGCATGCCTTTACCGTCCTATGTTTACTTTTCATTCTTATCTGTTAAGATTTACCCATATTGTTAAAGTCACTGTAATTCAATTGACTGCTGTGTAGTAGTCTAATAAGTGCATGTACCAACTTATGCATCTATTCTCACACTGATGGACATTTGGGTTATTTTCAGGTTTATATAAAAGGCACTTAAAACAATGAGGCTGGGTGTAATCACCAGAAACTAACTAGAGAGAAAAGAATCTAGGACTGCACTCTGGAGTGCTCCATCATTCAGAGGTTGGGGGGAAAGAGTGGAAATCAGTGAAAGGAGACCCAGAAGGAACTACCAACAAGGTAGGAAGAAAACCAAGAGAGCACAGTGTCCTGGAAGCCAAGTGAGAAAAGTGCATCAAGGGGGATGGAGTGAGGACTGAGAATTGACCACTGAGAACTGACCATAGTACAGACCTTTGGTGACCTTGACAAGGCACTTTAGATGGAGTGGTGGAGGCCAAAGCCTGATGAAAATCCTTTAACTGCTCTCTGAGATTCTGGTCTCTCTCTCTTCAAATCCATCCTTCATATCACAACCCCTAATTATCTTCCTGAAAAGTCACAGGTCAGGTCATATGACTCCCTAGCTTATTTTTCTTCTGCTTGAAGAATTAAGTTCAAGCTGTTCAGTATGACATTTAATCTTGACTTTTTCCTATTTTTTTCCTGTCTCTTCTTCTGAGGCTGCTCCACCATCTACTCTGTGCTCCCATTGGAGCTACCATCAGTTTCCGAATTTTGTACTGTTGTCAAACATCTGCTGCTGCTGGAATGCCCTTCCTCAGATCCCCTTTGTGCTCTTACAGAATTCTGAGCATGCATCTACCAGAGTTTCATTACACTAGTGTAATTATTTATGTGATTGTCTCCTTCAACCAGTATGTGAGTGCCTTGAGGGCAAGAATCATTACTTAGTTTTTGTAGCCTCTGCAGAGTCAAAGAGGAGGGACAAACATAGAGCAGATTTTCATTAAGCGTTTGTGGAATAAATAAGCCTGTGAAAAAATATATGTATGGTATATTCTTTCAGATAATTTTAGTGGAAACAAATCTTAGTTCTCTGAGGGTGGTTTTAATTTTTAGAACTAGCTAAAGGCTGTTTGGCATTAAGTCTGATGAAGAAGCTGGGAAATATAAGTTTTTATTACAAATGAAGTGTAGGAAAAAATTAAGCATGGCTGTTTTGTGATGACACATTTTCTTATATGGCTCATAAAGGGCACTAAAATTTACTGGCACTGATTTCTTAAGGCGATTTCACATATGAATTTCCAAAAACATTTTGAATAGTGACAGTGGTCCTGGACTAAATATTTGGTTTCTCAGGGTGAATACTTCAAAAGACAAGATTTACTTGGGTCTGTAAGTTCTGGTGTCTGTGTTAAAAAAAAAACCCAGTATCATTCCTTTATAGTCACATCTTATTTTCTGGAGTGAATTTTTATAAGCTGAATTTCACATTATCTCCTGTGTGTTTCACTCTTTTCTTTGTAACTCTATTATTTTTAATTTTCTTTTGTAGGCATCATCTTTCAATGCAGCAGCATTTGAAACTTCTATTAAAATTGTTTATTTGAAAAAAAATTATTCATAAGACCATTAACTAAGACCAGATTTAACACCAATTCCAGTGGCTGATCTCTACCCCAAATGGATATGTGGCCATTTGTTATGATCTTTTGTTTACTGATTTTCAAGCAGTTTTCAATCTGTGTGACACTGATCAGATCCAAGCCAATTTGGACTAATTTCTCAAGTCACTTTTCATGAAGCAGTGCATCAAATGCTTTACCAAGTCCAAATGTGTAACATCTGCTCTCCTTTCCCTGATAATTTTACAGTTCTCTCAAGAAGTCAACTACTTTATCAACCATGGAATGTGTTTTATAAGCCTCCATTATTATTGCCTATGATTCTGTCACCTTTTAGAATTTCATCTCTCAACTTATTTGCCAAGTCTTGGTAAAATACTTATTAGTTAGGCATCTGATACAATTATTCTTTTAGTGGTAACACTTTGAGACTCTAGGTTCACTTGGATTAGATCTATATATAATCTTTTCAGTTATTACGATTTAAAAGATGCATACAATAAAATCTGTGTTAGTCATTTTTGTTCATATCCTGGGAGAGATGTTATTCAGACTTGCTGATTGGTAGATGTTTTGAGATTTGAAGTATTCACTAACCTGCTCTTTGTTGTTAGCTCGGTTTTTTTCTAGGCGCATTTTATAGTTCCCCATCTTTACTATATGTTAAGTGGATATTATGCTTGCAACAGCAAGCCTTACAGAACAGTAAAATGTCTGTGCATGTACAGTAAGTTGATTCATGTAGCCTTTGGATACAAATTGAAGTTTTTGATGCCTCTGTCATCTCATTGATGTAGGTGAGCTGTGTTCAATAACATTTGCTTTCAAGGGCTTGGGGGTAATTGCTATGTACATAAACTGAGAAAAGTTTGCTTTATAATTAATTTTTCAAGCAAATTCAAGAAGATTCCATGTAAATAATGCATTTTTATGAGTTAGGCCCTGAGGTCATTGTGTTTACTGATAGAGTTCAGTTAATTGAATAAATATGAAGATCCTGTATTTAGAGTACCCCTGCACTGGTTAAAATACAGTGTTACAGATATTTTATTAACTTTTACACGTAAGTTACTGAATTGACAAGCTGTATAAGAATATAATGAACATATTTGATACAGTCACATAAATTAAAACATTGGTTAGGATTTATCAAGGATTACTCGAGTATTAAGTAACTGACAACTAGAACACTGTTTTTGACATCCTGAAATTTCCTTTGGTTAATCTTATATACACTATAGATTAGTCAGTTTCTCCCTCTTTATATAAAATATTTAGCTTTTGAAGTGTTTTGACATATGGTAAACTTCAATAAGAAGGCAGACTTTTTCAGTTTTGAGAAATGTAAATATATCATTCTGTAAGAAATTCCAAAATGTTGGCTATGGGACAATGGAAACCACATGTAGTTTTTCTCCGAATCTCAGTATACAAGTAACTGCTTTCAACACATCTTTTCTGTCTCCAGTTTTAATATTAACTACTTGATTAAATGTTAAACAGAGCAAAGGCCATTTTTGTCAGGTGTCACTAATATTCATATTGTTTCCAAAGGATGAAAACCCTTTAGTTTTGAGTATTTACCACCCTTCTGTGGCTCAGTGATAATTAACTGGTGTTGGAAATACCAACTGTTTATAATTTGAAATTCTAGAGTTGGGGATTCATTGGCTGAATAAAAGCTATGGTGTTTTGTTTTGCTTTTAATTATTAAATGGCAACTTTACCTACTTTCTGTTAGATCCATAATTTCGAATACCAGTTTTGGAAATAAATAGTGCTTTTTCTAAAATCAAGGTTAGAATTTTTCACTTTCAATGTTACATTTATAGATATTATAAATGTTCTGTTTATTAAATTAAGACAATCCATCAATGACCATAGTATTTGTATTTCTATAAATAAAAGATATCACCAGCATTTTAAATGTGGGTGGGAGGAATTCACATTTATATGGAACATGCTCTTCAAAGTTTAAATTTTAATTTCACCTGAAAGGTAAATCTGAATCTAAGAGTCTTTTTCTAAGGATAAACGATTTGAAGTTAGTAGGACATACTTTATAAATGAATGTGTATGCCTTGGAATCAATGATTCTAAGTCAAGAAATGGTATTATAACAGAGGTCAAACGGAGAGACGCAGAGATGAAATGTATTTAGGATTCACTTTCTTTGTATAAATATTTAAAATGATGCATCAATATATACAAACGAAGAAGAGTGCATTATTCTTTGTGTATAAGTAAAATCAGAAATATGCATTTTGCTTTTATAAAAATATAGCAAATCTGTTTCTCAAGATGCCAATCATACACATGAAAGTTTTTATAAAAGTCAATTTTCTGCAGAGTTCCAAGTTTCTCAGTTTATATGAATACATTTCTGTAACTCTGTTGTTATTTACAGATATTCATATGTTTAAAATTTTTTTCGATTTCTGCTAAATTTATGAATCATTTACATAAACATGGAAATACTACTAAATCAATACATTCCCTTGTAACATATGACTTTTATGTTTCTGGGATTTTAGAAGTTTTCCCTCATTAATTTTGAGCTAAAGCGCATTGAAAAATGTATTATACAAGCATTGTGAACAGATGTATTCAAATGAGAAGGCTGAAAATAAGATAAGAGTTTTCTGGTTTTTAAAAATAGAAAACAAATGAAAACTTGTGTCACAGAAATGTTTGCATCGTTATAATATAAAACGTGAGTGATATCAAGATAATATATAAGTTTATGAATTTTTTTAAACTTCAGAGGATTCTTTCTAGACCCTGGATGAGCAAGGACTCTGTTCTAATTAGTTCACCAGGCAAATTCATCCACTGTTGGATTATTCTCAAAATATTTCTTTAGGATTCAGACTAAATGTATCGTCTTTTTGACATTAGTCTATTACTGTTTATATCAATACTCTCATACAACGTGAGTAATTCAATTACTCTTCTGTTCTTGTTGGTTTTAACTATTTATCCATGGGAAAAGGAGAGAGGGTAGGATTGTGGTGTGAAATGAGAATGGTATTTTTGTGTTTTGACAGAGTAATTTGGAACTTTTTGCCTTTGTGCTTTTCAAAGTATTGGTTTTGTCAAGATGTTAGCTCTAGTCACATCAATGAAGAAAGCAGCTTGTAAATGGTTGAAAATTTACTCTTACTAGGTATTTTGTAAGATGTATATTTGCTGCAAAAGGCTAGGTGAGATCTGTGTTAGAAGACTCAAGGTGTTGATCAAATCTAAGAAATACATTTTCAAATAGAATATGCAAAATAAAAAAGGAATACATTTCAGGTCCTTTGTACCTTTAAAAAAATGGACTCACATGTGTCATTATTTCTTACTGATTGTGGTATTGAAATTCATATCATCCATTTGTTTTATATGTTGCAAAATTTCTAGTTACTTGGTTTTAAACTAGTAACTTTGAGAATAATTATTCTTTCTTGTCCTAGGTATCTGAATTGAGCTGGTTGAAATAAAGGAAAACAAAAATCTCTCTTCTTCTCTGTAGAGTTTTAATTTCTTTTATTATGTCTAGGTGGTTGTAAATACAAAACTCTGTTTCCTGCAATACACTCAGAGGATAGGGACAGGAAAAATAAGGGAAGATTCTTCGTCTTATGTACCCCTTATAACTTGATGGTAATTAATCTCTGAGTGAAAGTATGACTGGAGCAAAATTTCTTAATTTGGAATTTAGGAGCCCCTGAGATGGGGTGGGGTCCTGTGGAGCTTCCCAGGACAAGGTGGAAGTCATGCTAATTGATCACCCATGCTCACCCTCACTGACTGTCTTCTCCTTAGGTAACCTACACAAGTACAAGAAACGAAGAGGCAAAGGGGCAGAGGGTGATACATAAGAAAGAGAACCGCAAAACAATATGCAGAAAATTAGGGGAAACATTTGTAAAATGAACCTGCAGATATCCTGTTCATAAAGAACAGGCTGTGGTACTGTGCATGTTCACAGATCTAGTAAATAATGTTTGTTACTTTTGCATGTTGATTTCAAGTTTTTCTCTGTTGTATGCATACTAAAATGGAGTAAATTTATAAAATCAGAGTGTTTCATTTCCATTTTAATCAAGTCTCTAGAGTTAAACTGTGTGAATTAGTCCCCAGTTACCTATTTTGCATACCTGTAGTATTTCTATGTTCTACTAATATGGTCATGAATTAGAATATTGATTAGATTGTTTTAAATCTCTGAAAGAATTGAATGCCTTTCTCATAGTCTTATATTCTAAAGCAAGATTTTTTCTTGTTTTATTTTTATTTATTTATTTATATACAGCTAGTTCTTATTAGTCATCAATTTTATACACATTAGTGTATACATGTCAATCCCAATCTCCCAATTCATCACACCACCACCCCCACCCGCTGCTGCTTTCCCCCCTTAGTGTCCATACGTTTGTTCTCTACATCTGTGTCTCATTTTCTGCCCTGAAAACTGGGTCATCTGTATCATTTTTCTAGGTTCCACATACATGTGTTAATATACGATATTTGTTTTTCTCTTTCTGACTTACTTCACTCTGTATGACAGTTTCTAGATCCATCCATGTCTCAACAAATGACCTAATTTCATTCCTTTCTATTGCCGAGTAATATTCCATTTTATATATGTACCACTTCTTTATCCATTTGTCTGTTGATGGGCATTTAGGTTGGTTCCATGACCTGGCTATTGTAAATAGTGCTGCAATGAACATTGGGGTGCATGTGTCTTTTTGAATTATGGCTTTCTCTGGGTATATGCCCAGTAGTGGGATTGCTGGATCATATAGTAATTCTATTTTTAGTTTTTTAAAGAACGTCCATACTCTTCTCCATAGTGGCTCTATCAGTTTACATTCCCACCAACAGTGCAAGAGGGTTCCCTTTTCTCCACATCTTCTCCAGCATTTGTTGTTTGTAGATTTTCTGAATGAAGCCCACTCTAACTGGTGTGAGGTGATACCTCATTGTAGTTTTGATTTGCATTTCTCTAATAATTAGTGATGTTGAGCAGCTTTTCATGTGCTTCTTGGCCATCTGTTATGTCTTCTTTGTAGAAATGTCTATTTAGGTCTTCTGCCCATTTTTGGATTGGGTTGTTTGTTTTTTTAATATTGAGCTGCATGAGCTGTTTATATATTTTGGAGATTAATCCTTTGTCCGTTGATTCGTTTGCAAATATTTTCTCCCATTCTTATGGTTGTCTTTTCGTCTGTTTATGGTTTCCTTTGCTGTGCAAAAGCTTTTAAGTTTCATTAGGTACCATTTGTTTACTTTTGTTTTTATTTCCATTACTCTAGGAGGTGGATCAAAAAAGATCTTGCTTTGATTTATGTCGAAGAGTGTTCTTCCTATGTTTTCCTCTAAGAGTTGTATAGTGTCCGGCCTTACATTAAGATCTCTAATCCATTTTGAGTTTATTTTTGTGTATGGTGTTAGGGAGTGTTCTAACTTCATTCTTTTACATGTAGCTGTCCAGTTTTCCCAGCACCACGTATTGAAGAGAGTGTCTTTTCTCCACTGTATGTTCTTGCCTCCTTTGTCATAGATTAGTTGACCATAGGTGCGTGGATTTATCTCTGGGCCTTCTATTCTGTTCCATTGATCTATCTTTCTGTTTTTGTGCCAGTACCACATTGTCTTGATTACTGTAGCTTTGTAGTATAGTCTGAAGTCAGGGTATCTGATTCCTTCAGCTCAGTTTTTTTCCCTCAAGACTGCTTTGGCTATTTGGGGATTTTTGTGTCTCCCTACAAATTTTAAGAATTTTTGTTCTAGTTCTGTAAAAAATGTCATTGGTAATTTGATAGGGATTGCATTGAACCTGTAGATTGCTTTGGGTGGTATAGTCATTTTCACAATATTGATTCTTCCAATCCAAGAACATGGTATATCTCTCCATCTGTTGGTATCATCTTTAATTTCTTTCATCAGTGTCTTATAGTTTTCTGCATACAGGTCTTTTGTCTCCCTAGGTAGGTTTATTCCTAGGTATTTTATCTTTTTTTTGCAATGGTAAATGGGAGTGTTTCCTTAATTTCTCTTTCAGATTTTTCATCATTAGTGTATAGGAATGCAAGAGATTTCTGTGCATTAATTTTGTATCCTGCTACTTTACCAAATTCATTGATTAGCTCTGCTAGTTTTCTGGTGGCATCTTTAGGATTCTCTATATGTAGTATCATGTCATCTGCAAACAGTGACAGTTTTACTTCTTCTTTTCCAATTTGTATTTCTTTTATTTCTTTTTCTTCTCTGATTACTGAGGCTAGGACTTCCAAAGCTATGTTGAATAATAGTGGTGAGATTGGACATCCTTGGCTTGTTCCTGATCTTAGAGGAAATGCTTTCAGTTTTTCACCATTGAAAATAATGTTTGTTGTGGGTTTGTCGTATATGGCCTTTATTATGTTAAGGTAGGTTCCCTCTATGCCCACTTTCTGGAGAGTTCTTATCATAAATGGGTGTTGAATTTTGTCAAAAGCTTTTTCTGCATCTATTGAGATGAGCATATGGTTTTTATTCTTCAATTTGTTAATATGGTGTGTCACATTGATTGATTTGCATATATTGAAGAATCCTTGCATCCTTGGGATAAATCCCACTTGATCATGGTGTATGATCCTTTTAATGTGTTGTTGGATTCTGTTTGCTAGTATTCTGTTGAGGATTTTTGCATCTATATTTATCAGTGATATTGGTCTGTAATTTTCTTTTTATGTAGTATCTTTGTCTGGTTTTGGTATCAGGGTGATGGTGGCCTCATAGAATCAGTTGGTGACTGTTCCTTCCTCTGAAATGTTTTGGAGGAGTTTGACAAGGATGGGTGTTAGGTCTTCTCTAAATGTTTGATAGAATTCACCTGTGAAGCCATCTGGTCCTGGATTTTTGTTTGTAGAAGATTTTTAATCACAGTTTCAATTTCATTACATGTGATTAGTCTGTTCATATTTTCTGTTTCTTCCTGGTTCAGTCTTGGAAGGTTATACCTTTCTAAGAATTTGTCCATTTCTTCCAGGTTGTCCATTTTATTGGCATACAGTTGCGTGTAGTAGTCTCTTAGGATGCTTTGTATTTCTGGGTTTCTGTTGTAACTTCTCCTTTTTCATTTTTAACTCTATTGATTTCAGTCCTCTCCCGCATTTTTTTTTTTTTTTTTTTTTTTTTGCGGTACGTGGGCCTCTCACTGCTGTGGCCTCTCCCATCGCAGAGCACAGGATCCAGACGCGCAGGCTCAGCAGCCATGGCTCACGGGCCCAGCCGCTCCGTGGCATGTGGGATCCTCCCGGACCGGGGCACGAAGCCATGTCCCCTGCATTGGCAGGCGGACTCCCAACCACTGCGCCACCAGGGAAGCCCTCTCTCCCTCTTTTTCTTGATGAATCTGGCTAATGGCTTATCAATTCCATTTATCTTCTCAAAGAACAAGCTTTTAGTTTTATTGATCTTTGCTATTGTTTTCTTTGTTTCTATTTCATTTACTTCTGCTCTGATCTTTATGATTCTTTCCTTCTGCTAACTTTGGGTTTTGTTTGTTCTTCTTTCTCTAGTTCCTTTAGGTGTAAGGTTATATTATTTATTTGAGATTTTTCTTGTTTCTTGAAGTGGGTTTGTATAGCTATAAACTTCCCTCTTAGAACTACTTTTGCTGCATCCCATAGGTTTTGGATTGTTGTGTTTTCATTGCCATTTGTCTCTAGGTATTTTTTGATTTCCTCTTTGATTTCTTCAGTGATCTCTTGGTTATTTAGTAACGTAGTGTTTAGCCTCCATGTGTTTGTGCTTTTTACGTTTTTTCCCCTGTAATTGATTTCTAATCTCATAACATTGTGGTCAGAAGAGATGCTTCATATGATTTCAATTTTCTTAAATTTACTGAGGCTTGATTTGTGGCCCAAGATATGATCTATCCTGGAGAATGTTCCATGAGCACTTGAGAAGAAAGTGTAATCTGCTGTTTTTTGATGGAATGTCCTATAAGTATCAATTAAATCTATCTGGTCTTTGTGTCATTTAAAGCCTCTGTTTCCTTATTTATTTTCATTTTGGTTGATCTGTTCATTGGTGTAAGTGAGGTGTTAAAGTCCCCCACTATTATTTTGTTACTGTCAATTTCCTGTTTTACAGCTGTTAACAGTTGCCTTATGTATTGAGGTGCTCCTATGTTGGGTGCATATATGTTTATAATTGTCATATCTTCTTCTTGGATTCATCCCTTGATCTTCATGTAGTGTCCTTCCTTTTCTCTTGTAACATTCTTTATTTTGAAGTCTATTTTATGTGATATGAGTATCGCTACTCCAGCTTTCTTTTGATTTCCATTTACATGGAATATCTTTTTCCATCCCCTCACTTTCACTCTGTATGTGTCTCTAGGTCTGAAGTGGGTCTCCTGTAGACAGCATATATATGGGTCTTGTTTTTGTGTCCATTCAGCAAGCCTGTGTCTTTTGGTTGGAGCATTTAATCCATTCACATTTAAGGTAATTATCCATATGTGTGTTCCTATGACCATTTTCTTAATTGTTTTGGGTTTGTTTTTGTAGGTCCTTTTCTTCTCTTGTGTTTCCCACTTAGAGAAGTTCCTTTAGCATTTGTTGTAGAGCTGGTTTGGTGGTGCTGAATTCTCTTAGCTTTTGCTTGTCTGTAAAGTTTTTGATTTCTCCATCGAATCTGAATGAGATCCTTGCCGGGTAGAGTAATCTGGGTTGTAGGCCCTTCCATTTAATCAATTTAAGTATATCATGCCACTCCCTTCTGGCTTGTATAGTTTCTGCTGAGAAATCGGCTGTTAACCTTATGGGAGTTCCCTTGTATGTTGTCATTTTTCCCTTGCTGCTTTCAATCATTTTTCTTTGTCTTTAATTTTTGCGAATTTGTTTACTATGTGTCTCGGCATGTTTCTCCTTCGGTTTATCCTGTATGGGACTCTCTGTGCTTCCTGGACTTGGGTGGCTATTTCCTTTCCCATGTTAGGGAAGTTTTCGACTATAATCTCTTCAAATATTTTCTCTGGTCCTTTCTCTCTCTCTTCTCCTTCTGGGACCCCTATAATGCAGATGTTGTTACGTTTAATGTTATCCCAGACGTCTCTTAGGGTGTCTTCACTTCTCTTTATTCTTCTTTCTTTATTCTGTTCTGCAGCAGTGAATTCCACCATTCTGTCTTCCAGGTCACTTATCTGTTCTTCTGCCTCTGTTATTCTGCTATTGATTCCTTCTAGTGTAGTTTTCATTTCAGTTATTTTATTGTTCATCTCTGTTTGTTTGTTCTTTAATTCTTCCAGGTCTTTGTGAAACATTTCTTGCATCTTCTCGATCTTTGCCTCCATTGTTTTTCCGAGGTCCTGGATCATCTTCTCTATCATTTTTCTGGAAGGTTGTCTATCTCCACTTCATTTAGTTGTTTTTCTGGGGTTTTATCTTGTTCCTTCTTCCGGTACACAGCCCTCTGCCTTTTCATCTTGGCTATCTTCCCGTGAATGTGGTTTTTGTTCCACAGGCTGCAGGACTGCAGTTCTTTTTGCTTCTGCTGTCTGTCCTCTGGTGTATGAGGGTATTTAAGAGGCTTGTGCAGATTTCCTGATGGGAAGGACTGGTGGTGGGTAGAGCTGGGTGTTGCTCTTGTGCGCAGAGCTCAGTAAAACTTTAATCCACTTGACTGCTGATGGGGTGGGGCTGAGTTCCCTCCCTGGTGGTTGTTTGGCCTGAGGAAACCCAACACTGGAGCCTACCTGAGCTCTTTGGTGGGGCTAATGGCTGACTCTGGGAGGGCTCATGCCAAGGAGTAATTCCCAGAACTTCTGCTGCCAGTGTCCCTGTCCCCATGGTGAGCCACAGCCAGCCCCGCCTCCGCAGGAGACCCTCCCACACTAGCAGGTAGGTCTGGTTCAGTCTCCCCTGGGTTCACTGTTCCTTTCCCTGGGTCCCGATGTGCACACTACTAAGTGTGTGCCCTCCAAGAGTGGAGTCTCTGTTTCCCCCAGTCCTGTCAAAGTCCTGCAATCAAATCTCACTAGCCTTCAAAGTCTGATTCTCTAGGAATTCTTCCTCCCTTTGCCGGACCCCCAGGTTGGGAAGCCTGACTTGCGGCTCAGAACCTTCACTCCAGCGGGTGTACTTCTGCGGTATAAGTGTTCTCCAGCCTGTGAGTCACCCACCCAGCAGTTATGGGATTTGACTTTGCTGTGATTTCGTCCCTCGTACAGTCTCATTGTGGCTTCTCCCTTGTCTTTGGATGTGGGGTATCTTTTTTGGTGAGTTCCGGTGTCTTCCTGTCACTGATTGTCCAGCAGCTAGTTGTGATTCTGGTGTTCTCACAAGAGGGAGTGAAAGCATGTCTTTCTACTCTGCCATCTTGGTTCAGGCTCTAAAGCAAGTTTTAAAACTTTAAAACTATTGAAATTAAATTAGTTTTCTTCAGATATTTCTTTCATTTAAAATGCACTGGAGATGGCTATAGTCTATTCAGTTCTAGGAAACTTAGGAAGTGGTTCAAAAGGAAATTTCTTCAAAATGTATTGTTCATAATAAATCACTTCATTAGTTGTAAACTTTTAAGTATCTCTCCAGTTGTCAACCTGTTTTTTGTTTTTATAATTATACTTGACTCACAATATTATATTAGTTTCAGGTGTACAACGTAGTGATTTGATATTTTTATAGATTATGTGCCATACAAAATTATTATAATATTATTAACTATATTCCCTATGCTGTACATTACATCCCTGTGACTTATTTATTTTGTAACACATACTTATTTCCATTTGTAATTGAATTACACTCCTTTCATTGAATGATCAGCATGCAAGATATATGCAATGATACAGAAAGGGTTATATATACACGTAGATCTATATAGGTGCATATGAAAACATGAAAGACATTTATTTGAAAGAAATTCAAATATATCAATTTCATTTATTGAACCTGCTCCTCACTTTATCATGTACAGGCATTTCCTAGGGCAATTAGAAAGGGTGAGAGCCCCACAACCAAGGGTGGAGTGGGCCTCCATTATTAATCTGCAGAAATGGGAAATGCCACAGAGCTGTAGCTTTACCCAGAGGGAGGAGCAGTTCCAGCCATTTAGGAGCCTGTGACTTGAGCTCAGATGGCTGCCCTATGGTCCTGACCAAATCAGCTGGCTCTTACTCATGTCTTGAAACTTAAGCTTGTAATATTCACATACTTTACAGGAGTACAGTGGGAAATAAGTAACAGAGCTGGTGTGTGGCATATATGAAGCACCCTCACTTCCAGAGGTGTTATGTAACATCCTTTTCTGGAGAGTTCTGAGTATCAGCTACTTGGATTTTTGTGACCACTTATAAAACTCCTGAAAGGAGGGGACATTATTTAGGTGTCTCAGGTAACCCAGACATGACTTCTCTCTCTTTCTCTTTCTGTCTCTCTCCCCCTTCCTCCTTTCTCCCCACATTCCTTCCCTCATATATTTCATTCATAGCTTTTAAGGGAATTTCATTCTGGTGGCATAATTTTGTATAAAACTGTAGGTGAACAGTACAATGTTCTCCTTTTGACACTTGGTAAGAATTTTTTTTTTTATCTTCAAATAGGACTTCAATCCAAAAGTGTACAGTGTGGCTTTATTCAGAACACTAAAATGTCAGGACTGGAAGGGATCTCAGCAATCATGCAGTCTAGTATCTTCCATTTCCTAAGAAATGAAGATTTACCCAAGACATATAGAAGCAGAATATGTCCAAGTATACTCTGGACATTAACAATTGTAATTATCCTTTTCCTTATAAAAACAGTATATGTTCTTTGTAGAAAAACCCACTTATAATCTTATTATCCAGAGAAACCACTGTTAACATTTTAATATATATACCTCTTGTCTCTTTTTTCTATACTTCTATACATATATTTTTACCATATTGGAACCAGGTAGTTCATATATGTAGTTTTACAGTAAAGATAACTTTAATAGTTTTCTAAAAGTGAAAAAAATTCCTTGTAAAAAATTCTAACAGTACAGAAAATAAAAAGACGAAAGTAAAAAAAAAATTCACTTGAAATCTTACTATCCAGAGATAATAACTGGTCAAAATATTAAAATAGTTATGAGATATGCTAAAAAGTGGCTAGGGGGCTTCCCTGGTGGTGCAGTGGTTGAGAGTCTGCCTGCCGATGCAGGGGACACGGGTTCGTGCCCCGATCTGGGAAGATCCCACATGCCGCGGAGAGGCTAGGCCTGTGAGCCATGGCCACTGAGCCTGCGCGTCTGGAGCCTGTGCTCTGCAACGGGAGAGGCCACAACAGTGAGAGGCCTGCATACCGCAAAAAAAATAAATAAATAAATAAAAAGTGGCTAGGTAATATTTTTGGGGGGGTTCCAGTAATTTTTTTTGAATTTTATTTTATTTTATTTTTTTATACAGCAGGTTCTTAACAGTTATCTATTTTATACATATTAGTGTATATATGTCGATCCCAATCTCCCAGTTCATCCCACCACCACCTCCCCCACCCTGCTTTCTCCCCTTGGTGTCCATACATTTGTTCTCTACATCTGTGTCTCTATTTCTGCCTTGCAAACCGGTTCATCTGTACCATTTTTCTAGAGTCCACATATACGTGTTAATATATGATATTTATTTTTCTCTTTCTGACTTACTTCACTCTGTATGACAGTCTCTAGGTCCATCCAAGTCTCTACAAATGACCCAATTTCGTTCCTTTTTATGGTTGAGTAATATTCTGTTATATATATATATACCACATCTTCTTTATCCATTCATCTGTCAAGGGGCATTTAGGTTGCTTCCATGACCTGGCTATTGTAAATAGTGCTGCAATGAACTTTTGGGTGCATGTGACTTTTTGAATTATGGTTTTCTCTGGGTATATGCCTAGTAGTGGGATTTCTGGGTCATATGGTAATTCTGTTTTTAGTTTTTTAAGGAACCTCCATACTGCTCTCCATAGTAGCAGTATCAATTTGCATTCCCACTAACAGTGCAAGAGTGTTCCTTTTTCTCCACACCTTCTCCAGCATTTAGTGTTTGTAGATTTTTGATGATGTCATTCTGACTGGTGTGAGGTGATACTTTATTGTAGTTTTGATTTGCATTTCTCTAATAATTAGTGATGTTGAGCAGTTTTTCATGTGCCTCTTGGCCACCTGTATGTCTTCTTTGGACAAATGTCTATTTAGGTCTTTTGCCCATTTTTTTATTGGGTTGTTTGTTTTTTTAATATTGAGCTGCATGCGTTGTTCATATATTTTGCAGATTAATCCTTTGTCTGTTGATTCATTTGCAAATGTTTTCTCCCATTCTAAGGGTTGTCTTTTCATCTTGTTTATAGTTTCTTTTGCTGTGCAAAAGTTTTTAAGTTCCATTAGGTCCCATTTGTTTATTTTTGTTTTTATTTCCATTACTCTAGGAGGTGGATCAAAAAAGATCTTGCTGTGATAGATATCAAAGAGTGTTTTTCCTCTAAGAGTTTTATAGTGTCTGGACTTACATTGAGGTCTTTAAGCCATTTTGAGTTTATTTTTGTGTATGGTGTTAGGGAGTGTTCTAATTTCATTCTTTTACATGTAGCTGTCCAGTTTTCCCAGCACCACTTAGTGAAGAGACTGTCTTTTCTCCATTGTATATCCTTGCCTCCTTTGTCATAGATTAGTTGACCATAGGTGCGTGGGTTTACCTCTGGGCTTTCTATCTTGTTCCATCAATCTGTTTCTGTTTTGTACCAGTACCATATTGTCTTGATTACTGTAGCTTTGTAGTATAGTCTGAAGCCAGGGAGTCTGATTTCTCCCGCTCTGTTTTTTTCCCTCAAGACTGCTTTGGCTACTCTGGATGTGTTGTTTCTCCATATAAATTTTAAGAATTTTTGTTCTAGTTCTGTAAAAAATGTCATTGGTAATTTGATAGGGATTGCATTGAACCTGTAGATTGCTTTGGGTGGTATAGTCATTTTCACAATATTGATTCTTCCAATCCAAGAACATGGTATATCTCTCCATCTGTTGGTATAATCTTTAATTTCTTTCATCAGTGTCTTATAGTTTTCTGCATACAGGTCTTTTGTCTCCCTAGGTAGGTTTATTCCTAGGTATTTCATTCTTTTTGTTGCAATGGTAAATGGGAGTGTTTTCTTGATTTCACTTTCAGATTATTCATCATTAGTGTACAGGAATGCAAGAGATTTCTGTGCATTAATTTTGTATTATGCAACTTTACCAAATTCATTGATTAGCTCTAGTAGTTTTCTGGTGGCATTTTTAGGATTCTCTATGTATAGTATCATGTCATCTGCAACCAGTGACAGTTTTACCATGGTTCCATTTTTAATATTGAAATAATTAATTTATCTGAAATTTATTTTGGTGCATGTGAAATAAAAATTTAACGTTTCCTTAAATGATTGGTCAGTTAAATCAATATAACTATCAAATAATTTACATTTTGTAATTGATTTTAAATATTACATTTATCACATAATACATTCTTACAACTATTTGGGCATATTTCTGGGTTTTCTGTTCAATTTCATTTATCTTTCTATTTATTCCATTTATCTTTCTGTTCTAGTCCATTTATCATACTTTAAAAATTATAGGGCTTCCCTGGTGGCGCAGTGGTTGAGAGTCTGCCTGCCGATGCAGGGGACGTGGGTTCGTACCCCAGTCCAGGAAGATCCCACATGCCACGGAGCAGCTGGGCCCGTGAGCCGTGGCCGCTGAGCCTGTGCATCTGGCGCCTGTGCTCTGCAACAAGAGAGGCCACAATAGTGAGAAGCCCACGTACCGCAAAAAAAAAAAAAAAAAAAAAAAATTATAGTAGCTTTATAATACACTTAAAAACCTTTCAGCTTTTCTTAAATTTTGCCCTTTTGGTGGTGTGAATTGGTAGTGCATTGTTCTTTAATTTATATTTCTCTATCTAGTAGTGTTTGGAGCATTTTTTTCATGTTTCTTACCGTTTGGATTTGTTTCTCTGTGAAGTTGCTATATATATATATATATATATATATATATGTATATCTATATATCTATATCTTTTATTCACTTTTCCCTTTAGTTGTGTCTTCTTCTATAACCTGTGAATATTAACTCTATCTGTCATCTGCCTTGCAAATAGTTTTGTCACTCTATTATATATTGTTTATGGTATCTTTTACTATATATAAATCTTCACTTTAAAAAAATATATATTTACAAGGTCTACCTTTTATTTTATAGCTTCTAGGTTTTCTGCCTTAGTTAAAAGGTCCCCTACTGCTACCTATATCTATAGTCTCCTATATGTTCTTACAAGGTATGTATTATTTAAAATTTTACATTTAAGATTTTAATTCATCTGAATTAATTTTTGTATGTAGTCTAAGATAAAAGTCTAATATTATTTCTTCAGATGGTTAGTCCATTGTGTCAACACTATTTTCATGAATATAAATAGCACTATTATTATATATTAAATTTTTATATATATGGAGATTAACTTTTAGAGCCTGTATCCTGTCTCACTGGTCAATTTGTCTACTCCTCTGCCAATTCAATACTATGCTATATATGATACAATACAATATTTTGACTAATACTGTAATTATTTGATTACGACAGCAGGAACACATTCTCAAACATGCAAACATTAAGCAAATATAGTATCTTTGAGTCCTTGAATAAATACTTAATAATAAAACTCAGACAAGAAAGAGATGAATAAAGATAAAAAAAATTAGAAAATGGGAAGCCAGGTCATAAAAGGACTCATGGGGAGCATTAAATCCATGAAAAAAAAAAACTATGATTGAACAACTGTGACAAATATGTTGCAAAACAATATGTATGTAAATGTGATTAATATTGGCAATGTATAAAGAATAAACATAAAAGCAGTTGGTGTCTATTTGGTAATTTGACAATAAGTATCAAAATTTTAGATGTACCTAACCTTTGACCCAGCAATTCTACTCACTCATATACATGGAACAATTACAAGTTCAGTGACTGCATACAATTGTAGGGTTCTATGGGAATACAGTTAGTCTAAAAATGGTAGATTTGGGACTTCCCTGGCAGTTCAATGGTTAAGACTTCACGTTTCCACTGCAGGGGGTGCGGGTTTGATCCTGGGTCAGGGAACTAGGATCCTACATGTCACATGGCCAAAATAAATAAATAATTAATTAATTAAAAAATATAAAAATAAAAAGGTAGATTTAACCAGGTTTAGGGAATTAGAAAAGGCTTTTTGGAGAAAGTGATGTTTTAATTAATAGGCATCAGAATAAATAAGATTTGCTAATAAAGTGACTGGAAGGAGTGAGAAAGATGGAAAAGTCAAAGAAGGCTCCTGGTATGGAGCATGAATAGCTGTGTGAAGAGCTGCTTACTAAGGTAGGGAATACTTAAGGAGGAGATATGCAGGGAGATGATTCTTTCCATTTTGGTCCTGTCAAGATCGACATGGTAGATGGTATATGGCAGATGTGACAAGTTAGGCACTTAAGTTTTTGGATTGGCTTGGAACTCAGAAGAGAGGTCTAGGCTTGAGAAAGAGTTTGAGGGTTGGTGATGTACAGATGTAGCTGAAGTCATGGAGTGCATGAGCTTGCCTCTAAGAGAGGACATAGTGCAAAGCGAAGGGAGACTGGGGAAGGCCTGAGGAGCACCCGCATTTCATGCTCAAGAAGAGCAGGGGGATCCCTGAAAATTGAACTGAAAATGGAGGCCGAAGATGTAGGAGAAAACTCAGTGTTTCTTGGGAAGTAAGGAAGAGTGTGTCTTAAGGAGACAGTAGTAACCTGTGTCAATCCTGCCAAGAAGTCAAGTTCAGAAGGGACCTGAGTCATATCTACTGGATTTGTTACAAGGAGGCTTTTTATGATATGTGGAAAGGTCACCTGGGAGAAGGGTAGAGACAAAAATCTGGCTAGGAGTGCATTGAAGGGAAATGAGACGTGAAGATGTAGAGTTGAGGTTAATTCTCTTGAAAAGTTTGCCTCTGAAGTGAAGGAAAGAGTCAGAGAAGAAACTTGAGGCTATGTGGGACCTTGAAGGTCTTTAATTTTAATTAAAAAGTACTGCTATTAAGGCTCCAGTAAAAAGGTTAGAGATGCAGGAGAGGGGATTACCATTAACCACTTTTTCAAGATTCCTGAGAAGGCTCGGGAGGGAGAGGGTGAGACCTGGAGCACAGAGAGAAGGATGCTTGCTCAACAATAAGAGGTGAGGAAGAGAAGGATGAGCGCAGATATAAGTAGGCATGTAGATGTGATGGCAGGATGTTCAGGTAACTTCCACCTGCTAGAAGTAGGAGGTGAGGAGAGCTGATGGGAGAGAAGATGAAGGTCCCTGGGTCAGCAATTTGAGAAGCAGAAGAAGGTTTGCAAGGTGTAGGGCATGGGAGAGCTGGCTGATTGGAAACATCACTTGCCAGAGAGCTTCAGGCTTCCTTGTGGCAAGAGGCAAAGACTTCTGATGTTTGGGTATTCTAGTAAATTGGGTTATTTTAGGTAAAATCCAGGTGGGGGGTGTCCATAAACACAGTTTATAGACAATCTCTTGTGTAAACTTTTAATAGTCACATAAAAAACAAAACTTTGAAGAGTAGACTCGTTCTACTCTACAATGAATGGTGTAAAGTAAAAGTCAATGTCCACTAAAAATCTAGAAAAATATGGATATATCCATATGCTCCTTAAGCAAATGAGATATACAAAATTCAGATATGTAAACTAAATATATTAGAGTTTTTTCCCTATAGCACTACCAGAGAATTCGTTTTGAAGAAGTACTGGGAAAGAGCAGAAAAAAGCATGAAGTTTGGAGTCAAAGAGACTTGGTTTAAATCTAGCTTTGTTGATTACCAAAATGACCATGGGCAGGTCACTATTGCTGGGCTTCAGCTTTCTCATCTTTTAAATAATAAAGTCTACCTGAATTGGGTTTTGGGAGGACTTGGGGAAGTGAAATATGTAAAATACCTGGGACAGTTCACAGCACATAATTAGTGCTCAGAGAGAAGTCCTTTTGTTTATTCTTGTTTTACAGGATTTATAAGATTGACTTATGGGGTTCCCATGAATGATTTCTTGTTGCCTATTCAACCAACCTGTAAACAATTATTGAACACCTAGTAGTTACTAGGTGCCTAGTCTTGTGCTAGGGACTGTGGAAACAAAGAAGAATGAACCTGATTGTTGCCCTAGAGCTCTTTGTACTGCACTTAAAACATGTTTTCATGTAAAAGGTTTACCAACACACACCTCTAGAGTCTGTTAGTTGCTTAACTGAGTTGACTATGCAATATTTTAGTCCAGTGGCTGGTATATAAGAGCCACTTAACACATCTTATTTTTCCTGTCCTCTCCTCCCAAGATAAGATACAGGCAGTCTCAGCTTTATGACCAATTGAGGTACAGATTCAGAATTACAAATAGCTTATGATAGGTATGCAAAGAAACTGTTGAAAGGCATGCCCATCTTTGGAGAGTTGACCTCTGGGCACAGACTTCCAAGGTTGGTTGCCTGTTTTGCCCTAAATAGCATCCTTGACATGGTCTAAAAGTTCCACATCCTTTTGTGAGCCCGCCTGTGTTTCCTGTGGTTTCGCCTTAGGGATATCCTTTCCATTTCTGAAAGCGCAGTTTCTTTCTTTCTTTCTTTTTTTTTTTTTTATAAATTTATTTATTTGTTTTTGGCTGCGTTGGGTCTTCGTTGCTGTACACGGGCTTTCTCTAGTTGCAGCGACTGGGGGCTACTCTTTGTTGAGGTGCACGGGCTTCTTATTGTGGTGGCTTCTCTTGTTGCAGAGCACGGGCTCTAGGTGCGTGGGCTTCAGTAGTTGTGGCACGCAGGCTCAGTAGCTGTGGCTCGCGGGCTCTAGAGTGCAGGCTCAGTAGTTGTGGTGCATGGGCTTAGTTGCTCCGTGGCATGTGGGATCTTCCCGGACCAGGGCTTGAACCCCTGTTCCCTGCATTGGCAAGCGGATTCTTAACCACTGCAACACCAGGGAAACCTGAAAGCTGAGTTTCTGACACTCATATCTGTTTCAGATTTCTTGAGGTTCCTTGAAACAATTTTATTTTCTTACTAAAATTCACAATATGATGTCCAATCTTTCTTCTGGCTCAATAAGAGGGATGGTGCTCTCTGGAGCCCATAAGAAGTCACTGCCTTATTGCATGATGCTGTAACTTTAGCAGTTCCTCTGCAATTCCATCTTTCAATGCATTCAAATTTTTTGTTTGTTTTATGAAATTTAAAAAATTATGTGAATGCATTTCTCATTGTAAAATATTAAAATACACAAGTTCAGAGTATAAAATGTGAAATACCTCAACTTTTTCTCCTTTTCCCTTCTACTTTTCATAAGTAACACTGTTAAAGATTTAGGAATATTTTTCCAGATATTCTATTTATTTTCATACATAAAAATTTTTATATGAAATATGCATATGTATATATTTTTTTACAGCAGTGGGATTATAGGACATACATTTTTCTGAAACTGACTTTTCTCACTTAGTAAAAAATGATAGAGCTATTTGACATGGTACATTTAGATGTATCTCATTCTTGTTAAGAGTGGCATAGAATCCTATACTACAGATAAAAGATGATGTATATAAACAAACCCCTGTTGGTATCCAAAGCCAAACTCCTGACTTTTCCCCCAAACTTGGTTCTCCCATGGTCTTCTCCATTTTGGTTCATGATAACTCTCTCAGTTGTTCAAACCAATAAACCTTTAGTCATCTCTCACTGTCTGCCTTTTCTTTTTCTTTTTAACCAGTTGACATCTGTTTATTGGTTTATTACCTATCTCCTTCTCACTGGTATGTAATATTGACAGGTCAGGAACAAGAGGTGGTGGCAGTGGAAATGGTAACAGATAAATCTGCTGAAAGGAAGGAAAAGTGTGAATGTGTGTGTGTGTGTGTGTGTGTGTGTGTGTAAGTGTATCTAGGCACCAACCCTGGACTATCTCTCCTCTGTAATTCTGGCAGGAATTTCAAATCTTTACCCCTTAATCACCTGGTACCCCCATTTCTCCAGAGAAATGCTCTCTCGGAGACCTTTACTACTCACATCTATTTGATCACTAAGCCTTATCTGTTTCCCCAAATATATCTGGAACACACATCCACTTCTCTTTAATACCATTGCATCACCCTATGTCAAAACATTAACAACATTGGCCAAGACTATTGCCTAAAGCTTCCTACCTGGCCTCTCCCATCGACTGCACCCCCCTCTCCATCCCATATTCTTCATTCTGCACTCAGGGTGGTGTTTTTACAATATATATCTTAAAACCCCTCAATGGATTCTCCCTACCCATGCCCATGAGTCAACTCATGAATCCTCACATTGCCTACAAGGTTCTGCCTGTATTTCCAGCCTCATGATGTACCATTTGCTCCCTTACTCCCTGTACTTCAGCCATGCAGGTTTTCTTTCATTTCCTATCTCAGGACCTTTGCACAAGCGATTAATTCCCTGACAGAAATGCTCTTTCTCTCCACCCTTCATCTTACATCATTCAGGTTCCATCTTACATATGCTTTTCTTAGAAACGTTTTCCATGACTGCACACATTATATCCTGGGCTTCTCTTGTGTGACATTTGTCATACATGTACTTACTTGGTTAATTGCTCTCTTCCTAGGGAGACTGTATGCTCCCTGAGAGCAGGGACCATGCCTTGCTTTGTCACTGCCAAGTATACAAGGGCTTCTCAGCAAATGTTTGCTGAATGAGTGAATGCAGTCTAAACTTAGGGAGAGCGAAAATTCTTTAAAATTACTGCTTTCGCGTTGACTCAAGGAGTGGTGATTTGGTGTAAACTTGTACAGATGAGAGAGAACAAGGCAACGGAAAAAGAAAACCTGGCAGGACCAGGGCAGAGCCATTTTCTGTAACCTCTCCTGGATCAGGTTCCACCAATGTCCTAGTAAAGTGGAGCTAATACAAGAACCACACTGTGGCTTATTGAGTCATTTCCCACTTACTGTGTAGATAGACATAATTTAATTATATATAATTATGCCATTAATTGCTTAGAAATTAACTGTTTAGAAAGTTGAATGTGATTCATTTCATAGCGTGAGTTTACTTTTCAGATAATCCTTTATCGTCCTTATAAATAGCAGGTTAAAATAATGCCTTAAGTTATTCTTAAGGGCAGATACTTATTCAGTCTCAAGTGACTTTTTTTTTAAGTGGCCTTATCTGGAATAATTTTACCCCACTGATGCTTCCTACAATCAGATCATCAAATCAGCCAACCATCTGGAGAAATAATGAAAACAAAATATTCTGTTTTTATTCTTAATTTAACATTTTAAATCTTATAACTTGGATACAATTAAAGCTAAAATGATACAAAGCTTTGTGAAGGTTTTGAGTGACAGAAGATAGAATATAATCTCAGCTATAATTATAGCATTTTTAAATTGGGACTCTAATTTAAGGATTTAACCTTCACAATTAAAATTTGAGGGTTTTGTATAAATGCAAGAATCCATAAACGATGATGGCATTCTCAAGAGGAAAGAAATAAAAGGAAAGGCACTGCTAACTCTCCTGTTATATTTAGGTGCTCTGGTAGAGAAGGACGAATTTAGCTCCAGGATTCCTTATGACACGCAGGCACAAAACACCAAGAAAGAAGCTTATGACCACACTTGCTCTTAGATCCGCTATTCTGGTTACAGCAGAATTTATAATCAGTTGAGGGTTTGACGGACTGATAACAACCTCTCTGCTCCCATTTTTATCTTCTTGATTGCTTATATATTGCAGGACCATGATATCTATTCTTCATAATATGCTAATCATAATTACTAAGGAAATTGCTGGTTAGTCTGCCTGGTGTTAGGTGATCAAAAGAAAGCCCAGGATGGAAACAAGAACATTTCACTAGAAAACAAAAGGAATTGGAATGGAGCACACTTTGATATCATTATGATTTGGTTCTTACAAATTATTATTAACAACTTGACTAAAAAATTTCACTGTAGGTATACAAAGCCAGGTTGTTGCAACATGTAGATTAGAATTTGCTCCCATCTATGAATAGCTGAGAATGTTCTCATAGAGGGCAGCAATAAACAGTGGTCACTCTAACCAGAAACAGCCAGTCCTAATTTAGTTCTGCATCTCTTGTCTCTTCTATTTGCTTTCTGTTTTTGAGTTTTCTGTCCATTTTAGGTCCCTGACAGTCTCTATCTTTCCTTCTCCACTCTCCCATGGAACATTTTGTTAGGACTATAAATTCATGGATTACTTCTCCTTGGAATATTTACACTTATTACGCACTTTATCTCTAATTGAAACATTAGGAGTTTTCTTTCCTGTTTAATTTTGAACATCAATTTTTTTTTAAGTAAGGGACATTGTCCTAGTGCATCTAAAAATAGACTGTTGTCTACTTTGTTTCCTGAAAAAGTGAATTCTGGATCTAAAATGAAAGAGGTTGTGGAAGAAATAAGAAGACTGATGCCCAGTGAGTTATAGAAGAGAATAGAGGTCCAGAGGAGACTTAGAACATATTTTCCTTTCAAGGTCATGTAAACTAAAATAGCCCTTAAGATGTATGAATGATAATATATTTGGAAATGCTTCAAAATACTAGGAAAGTGTGAAAAGGACATTTAAAATGAAATACAATGAAATAAGTTGCAGTCATTTTGCATATAATTATGAGAGACCTCTCCATATAGTCTATTAAGAATCTGATTTATGAGAAAAATTTACCAAACAAAATAAAATTGAACTTTCTCTCATGGATAATTGATAATTAGCCTAGAAAGTAATATTGTTGAAACTAATAAAAACTGATCATCAAACCAAAATGCCATAAATGTTCTATACCGAAACAAATTAAGAAACTATTTGGCATATTTGGGAACTGTGTCTATAATAGACTTGAAATAATAGGCTTGCATATCAGTGTGGTTGTCTCTGTAACTCTTGAGTAGCAGTGTCAATGACTGTTTTTCCTGGATTGTTTGGAAGTTAGAGAGAACCAACTTAGGGGATTGGGAGCTTTATAGAAAAACAAAGGCCATTGCATATAAAGGACCAGAAAATTTGATGTAAAGAGCTAGTTATATATAACCTAACCAATAGAGAGGAGAAGAAATTATATATGCCTGCAAAAAGTTCTAAATAGAAAATATTTCAAAGTCACAACATGGTGGCCAGAAAGAGGAGCAGTGAAATGGAATGGAATAATTTAGGTTAAATATGAACGAAAGCCTATAAGACTTTACGAAATCTAATACACTATGCACTGTCTGCCTATGGGCCAACTGGGAGTCCATTTTTTAAGGTAACACTGTAATAGACAAATAACTTATTTTCTGGAACAAACCACTTATCTCCAGTTTTTAGTTTTGTGTTGTATTGTGTTAAGTAGAATAGTGCACTTAACTTAGTATCAAAAGATGAGTTAAAGCCTCAAGTCTGCCGCTTATTAAATGTGTGATCTTTGGTAAATTGATAAAATTTCAGGAACAAATGGGGATAATAGCACATACCTAACACTGGAATTGTTGTGAGGCTCCAAAGAGTTAACAGATGTGAAAGTGCTATATGAAACCCAAGTAAAAGCCTGAAATAGTAAAGTAGCTTAACCCTTTTCTTTAGCTGAGCCAAACTAATATACCATAAATCAGTAGCTTACATCATATTCTTCTGAAATTCAACAATTTCCAAGTAGCTTTAACATCGAAAAGTTATTTCATGGAAGAACAGAGTATGTGGGAAAGTTAAGAGTGCATAGTCATGAGGATTATGTGTTTATCAGTGGTTTAATGCTACTTGTACCATCACATTAAAAAACCCATTAATTAGTTTTCTGGAGGTAATTCTGTATTAAATGCATTCAACTAACTTCTCTGAAAATATTTTTTGCCTGGTGATTTTAATCTCTGGTAATAGTAACCATTAACTGTTCCGATCACTAGATCTTTCTTTTGTAGATTTCAATGACATGGCCATTCAAGCTTTCTTGCTCATAAGGAAAAATTTCCGGATCTTGGCATCAAAAGTGCTGAAAAAAAATATTGGCATTTATATTATGATTTATTGAGTCGAAACAAAAAACTGGTAAATTAAGTGAAAACGGGACTAAAATTTTGGATGGTGTCAATTTAATTGAATTAATAAGACATTTGTTAAAAATGGTTAGTTATGACTATGTATTGTGGATTTTTAAAAAGTGTTGAATAGAATATAAATAGTTCTTTCAGTCAGCATGCAGAGCACAATGTTTTAAATTCAGTCTGGTTCTTTGCTGAACATCTTTACTACAGATATCTGTATTTTACACCTTGGGATGTGTCTTTTCTATTGTGACAAGTTTCTGAATTCTATTACCTGATTCATCCTATGTGCGTTTTGTCATCAAAGTTCGTATATATAAACATCAGTCTGTTCAATTTCACCTGAAAATCTTGGTCCCTCTCCCCACCATGGAAGCAGGTTCAGATTCAAACTATCATTTTAATTATTAGATCCTTCTTTATTATTTGGCAAATATATTTTGGATGTAAAAAAAAAACATTCATCTTCTAAAGTCCTAATTATAGTGTGTAAAAAGATGTTTTTGTGGTCACGTATGAAGGTTTTCTAGTTTTCAAGTGGATATAGTATGTTAATTTGTTCACAGTAGAACTGAGAATGTTGTAATATTAATATTTTCACATAATAAACAGTGGGTTATGTGAAATGCTATGTGACCATAATTTCACATTAAAATGGGTAAAAAAGAAATGGTTTAAATATAAATTTTATGTCACATTTGGCTTTTGAAATAAGATGGGATGGATCAGATTTTAGAAAGGCAAGTGTAACTGCTAGAAGTATGTCTGAATTGGCTGTGATTATTTTCCTCAAATGATTAAAAATAACATGAACTTAATTTTAAACATTTATTTTTGGTTTTATTCCTTTGTTTTTACTCCCATCCCCACCACTCCATGTATGATTGAAATAATTACTTCTAATTATTCTATAGATAACAACACTCACTGGTCTTTTTCTAACTTATTGACATAATTTTGAATATCACTTTTTTTGTTTTGTTTTTTTTTTTTTTTTTTTTTTTTTTTTTTTGCTAATTGACTGCTTCTTTAAAGATTCCAGGTGCCAAATGTGTATACACGTTACATTATTCTTATCAGTGGGAGAACCCATGATTTTTTTTCTTAAAGAAATAGTAAAAGATGAAAAGATATATGAAATGGATAACAGAATATAAACTGAATGGGTAGAACTAAGGACAGTTAAAGGTAAAATATGGTAAAGAAAAAAAGAAATAGTAAAAAAAAATATCAGGTCCCAGGGAATTATTTTAGGGTACAATAGACAATATAATACAGTAAAAAAAAAAAAGAAAAATAGGAACTGAAGTCCTAAAGGTAAGTGAGAAAAAATAGCAAGAAGGTATATTTTAGGTAAGACAAGAATAAAAAACCAAAGGCTATAAGAAAACAAGATTTATTTTAAAATACAGGGAAAGTGTTAAAACATCTGTAATACCTTAGGAAAATTGAATTGCAAGAACATATAGGCAAAGATATACAAGAGCAAAAACATTTTTAAAAATTTATTACATTTCTATTCAGATTATTTCTATTTTTTGAAAAATGGCGGTAATCAGGTGATCATTTACAACAAAGTAAAATTTCTAGGACAAAATTTAGATCCATAGAATTTGTTTTAAACTAATGTCATCAGAATGGAAAAGGAAACTATTAAAAATACTATCTAAAGGTAAAGACCCCATCACAAGAATGTATTTTAAAGGAAACTTTCTTATTATAACACCAGCTGTCCTAGAGGCTTCACAGAACATAATTGTGGTTAAGCAGCATGCCGGCTGCTGCTGTAGGAGTTATAGCCAATAATAATGTATTGACATTCATATGGTTATGATGCTCTGACCTGAACTTGCTTAACCAGCGCCTCAGTAATCGCCAAGTACTTCACATTCACTGTAATGCCAAGATAAAAATAGCAAAGTTGATTAAATACAGTTAGATGTTAATATAAAATAATAAAGTTAAGTACTTCATATAATGTTGTTTCTGACAATTGGTTTTCCTCATTGAGTAAGTGAATGCAATTTGTGGAAAAATAGACCTTCATATTATTTCCCTAAGTTAGGCAGCATAAATAATTAGCCTTTACTAAGCAGTTATTAATGCTTCACTTGCCTTATAAATCAGTTGAAAATGAGGAGCAATAGGAGAAAGCAAGATTAGATTTCTAGAATACTGTTTTTGTGCGTTTTAAACTATTAGGACTTTTGCATTATTGTAGCATATTAAATGATGAAATTTGACTTATTTAAAACCTTCTCTTAAACATTTTCACCATCTTCAATGCTCTACTCAGTAAAAAGTTAAATATTTACTTACAGTTCTATTAAGTTTTCCTCCAAATCAGGCCTTCCCCTCACTCCCTTATATTGTGATAATAAAGGTACTAATGGATGCTTTCATTGATGGGCCCCCTACTTAAGGAAAATGAAAACTAAAAACGATCCTGGTTCTTTAAAAGTTTATCCCTATGGCACCATCGTGTAAGCATACATATGGGACAGTAAAAATGGAAGACGACACATTAAATGACATTATTATAAAATGCAATACTCTTGGAATGATCCCTTATTAAATTAGGCTCTATGATCTGAGATGAATTTCCCCGATCCCTAATCCATCACTGGAGAAATATTAAAAGATAGGTCTCAACTGGTATTAGAATCGCACTCAGTCTCTACTTTCATTATTTTGAATTAGGGTGCTACTGGGGGAAAGCCTCTTAATGAGAATTAGAGTGATTCACTGGCCTTCTTTTGGATTTTGACAAGTAAAATATTAACTCTTCAGTCACAGCTGTCTGAATTAAAATACTTGGCAGCCACAGATGCACAAATTAAATTGGCCTTTATGTTTCCATATTGCTGACCTCCTTAGAGGCAAAAACATCAAACCCAACAATAACAAAAAAGTCAAGGTGTGTCATTTCTTGGAAGAAAATGTATTTATTGAAGTTTTTATATTTGTTTCAGTTTTAACATATAATTGAACAACTCTAGGACATTTTGAAGTGGAGTTTTGTTTTAATTATAAATTATATAAACTTCAGCTACACATCAGTTATTCAAAGCCATTAACTAGGTGTTAAAATAATCAGTGGAGTTAGTTGGGGGTTTCTTACCTGTTTAAATCCCATTAATGAGATCTGTGACTTGAATATCAGAGTAAATATTTGAGTTCAGCATCGATAAGTTTAAACAAATGTTTCCTTGGCAATATACACAAAGATTCATCCCTCTTTTCAGTCTAGAAACAGATTGAATTAAAGACACAAAATTAATTTAGTGGTATATACAAAAACTCAATTGGTTTTCTCCTAAATACAGTGTTCAAATTTACCTCATAACCAACCAAATAAACAAAACCTAGATTTTAAAAAATGGTTATTGATATCTGTCTCTTACTCAATGAAGTTAGTGATTTGAGTAAATACTTAATAAAGTTAGTAATTTATAGTGTAATTCTAATGATGATGAAAAAAATGTGGTCTGTCATCCCATACTGGTTTCTGATTCCTTTGCCTTTCTGTGGTCACTATAACATCATCTTCCACTCCTCTCTAATTACTGCTCATTGATCTG